>NC_088217.1:43056058-43356058 GCF_036934945.1 Oncorhynchus masou masou | reverse complement strand
AGGGATTTTGGCCCACTCCTCCATACAGACCTTCTCCAGATCCTACAGGTTTCGGGGCTGTCGCTGTGCAATACAGACTTTCAGCTCCCTCCAATGGGTTCAGGTCTGGAAACTGGTGAGGCCACTCCAGGACCTTGAGATGCTTCTTACGGAGCCACTCCTTAGTTGCCCTGGCTGTGTGTTTCGGGTCGTTGTCATGCTGGAAGACCCAGCCACGACCCATCTTACTGAAGGAAGGAGGTTGTTGACCAAGATCTTGCGATACCTGGCCCCATCCCATCCTCCCCTCAATACGGTGCAGTCGTCCTGTTCCCTTTGCATAAAAGCATCCCCAAAGAATGATGTTTCCACCGCCATGCTTCACGGTTGGGATAGTGTTCTTGGGGTTGTACTCATCCTTTTTCTCCCTCCAAACACAGCGAGTGGAGTTTAGACCAAAAAGCTCTATTTTTGTCTCATCAGACCACATGACCTTCTCCCATTCCTCCTCTGGATCATCCAGATGGTCTTTGGCAAACTTCAGACAGGCCTGGACATGCTCTGGCTTGTATGCCCTGCAGGATTTTAATCCATGATAGCGTAGTGTGTTACTAATGGTTTCCTTTGAGACTGTGGTCCCAGCTCTCTTCAGGTCATTGACCAGGTCCTGCCATGTAGTTCTGGGCTGATCCCTACCTTCCTCATGATCATTGATGCCCCACGAGGTGAGATCTTGCATGGAGCCCCAGACCGAGGGTGATTGACTGTCATCTTGAACTTCCTCCATTTTCTAATAATTGCACCAACAGTTGTTGCCTTCTCACCAAGCTGCTTGCCTATTGTCCTGTAGCCCATCCCAGCCTTGTGCAGGTCTACAATTTTAAACCTGATGTCCTTACACAGCTCTCTGGTCTTGGCCATTGTGGCGAGGTTGGGGTCTGTTTGATTGAGTGTGTGAACAGGTGTCTTTTATACGGGTAACGAGTTCAAACAGGTGCAGTTAATACAGGTAATGAGTGGGGAACAGGAGGGATTCTTAAAGAAAAACTAACAGGTCTGTGAGAGCCAGAATTCTTACTGGTTGGTAGGCGATCAAATACTTTTGTCATGCAATAAAATGCAAATGAATTACTTAAAAATCATACAATGTGATTTTATGGATTTTTGTTTTAGATTTTGTCTCTCACAGTTGAAGTGTACCTATGATAAACATTACAGACCTCTACATGCTTTGTAAGTAGGAAAACCTGCCAAATCGGCAGTGTATCAAATACTTGTTCTCCCCACTGTAAGTAAGCATTTCACGGCAAGGTCTGCATCTGTTGTGTTCGGCGCATGTGACAAATAAAATATGATTTGATTTGACATGCTGCTGCTGTTTGTTGATGTAATTTAGACTCCCCTCTGTCATTAACCCTGAGATCTGTGACAGGCGGATTCCTCAGCCTCTCCAGCTCTTCCAGCATGGACCCCTGTTTTTGAGCATGAGGAGCAGCGCTCTGTGTGCAGAAGGCCATGCCATAATGAATTTGATGAAATGTAGCCAATGTAATGAGAAAGACGTGCCCATCCCTGGCTCCTCTGTCACATCAGGTTTGTCCACTCTGGGAATGGAGGAGAGAAGGTCATTCGCAGTGCCTTGAGAAAGTATTCATACCCCTTGACTTAATTCACATTTTGTTGTGTTACAGCCTGAATTCAAAATAGATTAAATCAATTTTTGTTTCATTTTCAACCATCTTCACACACTACCCCATAATGGCAAAGTGAAAACATGTTTTTAGAATTTTTAGCAAATTTATTGAAAATGAAATACAGAAATATCTCATTTACATAATTATTCACACCCTAAGTCAATACTTGCCACATATTTTCAAGTAAATTTAAGTCAACTGCAATTCAGCCACTCAGGAACATTCACTGTCTTGGTAAGCAACTCGGGGTGTAGATTTTGCCATGTGTTCATCTCCCAGTGTCTAGTGGAAAGCAGACTGAGA
The DNA here is from genome assembly GCF_036934945.1 of Oncorhynchus masou masou. Taxonomy (NCBI): domain Eukaryota; kingdom Metazoa; phylum Chordata; class Actinopteri; order Salmoniformes; family Salmonidae; genus Oncorhynchus; species Oncorhynchus masou. The sequence continues at coordinate 43,354,082 of NC_088217.1, read as the reverse complement.
CAGATTTTGCTTGTGCTTAGCTCCATTCTGTTTATTTTTCTATCCTCAAATACTCCCCAGTCCTTAACAATTACAAGCAGACCCATAACATGATGCACAGCCACCACTATGATTGAAAATATGGAGAGTGGTACTCAGTAATTGGATTTACCCCAAACTTAACACTTTGTATTCAGGACAAAAAGTGCATTGCTTTTCCAAATTGTTTTCATTATTACTTTAGTGCCTTTTTGCAAACAGGATGCATGTTTTTTGTTATTTTAATTATTTTCACTCTTTCATTTATGTTAGTATTGTGGAGTAACTACATCCTCATTTTTCCCCTATTGAAGCCATTCAACTCTGTAACTTGGCCTCATGGTGAAATCCCTGAGTGGTTTCCTTTCTCTCCGGCAACTGTGTTTAGGAAGGACACCTGTATCTTTGTAGTAACTGAGTGTATTGATACACCATCCAAAGTGTAATTATAAACTTCACCATGCTCAAAGGGATATTCAAGACATTTTTATTTTATTTATTATTGTTGGGAAACATAATTCCACTTATTATGGTTATGGTGTATTGTGTGTAGGCAAGTGCCCCCCAAAAATCTTAATTTAATAAATGTTTAATTCTGGCTGTAACACAACAAATTGTGGACGGGTGTGAATACTTTCTGAAGACACTGTAGATGGAGCTCTGGAAAACAACATCTGGGATCACTGTTGGATATCAGTGATGTCTGTGTCTTTGTGATCTGCTTTCTGCAATTCCAGGAAACTAAAATAAATATCAACTTTATTAAGACCTGAAAACCAACTGAAAGGATATGTGTTATAAGAAATATCCTGTTTATTTGGGTTGTCTTGTACTCATATACCCCTATCAATTTCACCTGTATCCCAGCCCCTCCCTCCCTCTCCCCTGGTATGGTTTGCTATGCTACTGTAAGCCTCACTGGCAGCAGTTCAAACATATTATTGTCACTGTAATTGGCTGTTCCAGGCTTGATTTGATATGTGCCTCTTGTCTGATCCGTACACCTCTTTACCGCGCTAATGGAAAGATGAGTCCCACGTGAAATGTTTCTCTCATCAGATCGCTGTTGAAATCGTACATCTCACGTTACCCTTGTCAGGAACGCTGCTTTATCACAGTCTGAGCATGTGTGGTAGAGGGAGGATTGCATTAAAAATAGAAAGCAGTAACAAGTGTGAATTTAGCCAAAGTGCTTGTGAAACTTGAAAATTATATATGAACCTTAGATTTATCATAATAATGACTATTACCACACATTATCAGTAGTCACCTTGTTGAAATTCGTGTAGAGGTGTGTGTCTGAGAGGAACATAGGCATCAACTGTTTCACTGTGCTACTACTCCTACAATCACAGCACTGCTACCAGTCCTAACACTTACACTGCTAGTTTTAATTTCCTCCCCCAGGTGCAAACTGACTGATGTTGCCAGACTAGCTGATACAGTTGTCTCCTTTAGCTTGATCCCCACAGCTGTGGTCAAGCTGACATGGCTGTGTCTCTCCAGCTGCAGGTGCCTGAAACGTTGTGCTACATGTACACTCATATCCTCCTATCTCCTGGAGCATCTGCGGTTGTCAGAGCAGGTAGAGATGGACAGCAGATGGCTGGGCTCTACCATCCTTTACAATGCTGCTCTCTTTTATCCATATAGAACAATATGCAGCACAGGAGCTTCAACTAGGCCAACAAAACCACTGATTTAAAGAGTCATACTACATACACCCTCTATATGTCCTGCTGTGACCACTAGATTTAGGCCTTGACTAGTTTGATTGAACCTACACTCTGCAGTATATAATATATAGGTTATACTTTTTAGCACTAATGTATAATTCACTTGTTAATATTGCTTTAAGGAGATTTGATTGATTTAACAAGATGTATTTGTTTCCCCCTTTTGCCGTGCCTCCATCACGCTTTTGGGATTTTTCAAAACAGCCAGCCCTCCACCCCAGTGAATGAAGCATATTTCAGAGGCAGTGTTTGGCTCACTTCCCTCCAGCACTTCAGCCCTGACTGTATCTGTTTGTAGAGCCTTTTCACATTTCCTATTTCTCAGGCCTGCTGTCGTGGCCCTGTCTGCCAGGCAGCAGGAATGAGGGAACGAGACAGTGGGAGAGGGAGAGCGGGAGCTTCTCCATTTAAAGCCCAACAGTGATTACACTGTCCATCAGCCGCCAGGATGACCTGCATCAGCCACAGGATTGATGTTTGACAGAATAATTAGGAAACTGTCTCTGGTTAAAATCACTGGAGCTCATCTTTGGGTAAAAGGACTTCCATTTGCTAACTCCCCCCACTTGTCCCCGCTTCGTTCCCCAGCCCTGTCCTAGCCATCCACAGAGTGCTCTGGGAGGGAGAAAGTTGAGTGGTACAGTGGGGTGGGTTGGTGGTTCACTGCTAGTGAAACTGGAAAGGCAAATAGAAGGGAATGGGGGGGAGAAGTGAGTCAGAGTGGAGCAGTCATTGCCACTGGCAGCAGCTCAGTAGAAGTAGGAATGGGAGGGAGCTGAAGCAATTGGGGAGGGAGGTTGTGGTAATGGAGGTAAGAAAAATAAAGGACGGCCAGTAGCACTATTAGCTGTGATTGGCTGGTCTCAGTAGTGGGAGAATACTCTTAGGACTTTGTTAGAGCGTTGTGAATTGAGAAGAGGCCACTACACTACCCTGATTCTCCCCTGGCTTGTCTGGTATGGCTAATGATGAGCTCTTCATTAGGCTGGCCCCTAATGGACTGACCCATTAGGTCAAAAGGCAGTGTCTTCCACCTGCCTGATACTCTAAATCCCCTGACTGCTCCTGTACTGACCAACAGACGGGGAACCAGGCTCCAGATGAGGCCCTCCTCTCTCTCCTTTGGGCTTCACCGGGGAAGGTTGTTGCCCTTACCTGCCAGAGAACCAGACTCCAGCTGAGCCTCTATCTCATTGACTGAGTGCCCCCGCATCCCTCCCCTGGGATTTTGTCAACTCCTCTGATCCCTCTAATACCTAAGCAACCCCTTAATGGCTAATTGATATGCTGCAAAGTTCCACAGAGCAGCTTCAAAGCCTGCAGGTCTTAATGTCTGCCCAGGGAAGTACTGGTCATCTCACTGAAAGACTGCATGCGGGGTGCCTTAGAAACAATTCCCCTCATCTTAATAATTCCAACCTGGTCTTTGTTTGGGTTTTGATGACACGTACAGGCAGAGACATGGAAAACATCATACAAGGGCTCCCATTGACACAGAGAGGGCTGGGGAAAAAAAGCACTAACACCCTCAATCAGTGTATGTATCCGTGTCTGGCTTTTTGGAAATTAAATCTTGATTGCATCCATCTGTTTTGCCCTAGTTTCTGGTTTTCTGTCAGTTTAGTGTCCCGCTCCCCAGACTCGCCAGGACTGGGCGGGTGGAGGAGGGAGAAGCTTTGCAATATGTGTATTCTATCAGTTTCTAAATGACTCATTTAGCCAGAGCTGAGTCATAGCGAAAAGTAGTCATTGCCTTTTCAATAACTGCAGCGATTCAGTCATTCACTCAGATGAATAACAAATTAGTGTGTCTTAAAAACGGTCTCTATTTTTGGATCGCGGAGGGTGAAAGCACTATATAATAAAATAACCCTCCATCTATCAGGATTAACGCGCTCCCAGGTTAGTTCATCCCCACTAAGTTGCCTCTCTCACTAAACAGCATCAGAGAAGGGAATTACTCAGTTCCTCCTGGGATACTCTCTGCTGTCTCATTGTTGCTCTAAAGAGTACAAATGCCTTCCCTCGGGTGCTTATGGGTCACTTCTGCCCTTTTAGTGCTGTTAAGGTATTTCAGGATGACATTGCATTGTGAGGAAATTGCACTGCTGTGTTTGCCAGTTTTACACTCCTACAAACAATCTCACAATACCAGGATTCAGGCAATGTCAACGAGTGTGTGTGGTATTGTTAATGAGTGTGTGTGTGTGGTATTGTTAATGAGTGTGTGTGTGGTATTGTTAATGAGTGTGTGTGTGGTATTGTCAACGTGTGTGTGTGGTATTGTCAACGAGTGTGTGTGGTATTGTCAACGAGTGTGTGTGCTTATTTGGTGGTTGCATTCTTTCAAAGACATGAGCCCGTGGCTATGTTTACGCAAAATCTAAATCATGTAGCTAATCCAGTCGTTAACTCCTGAAATACGTGTTACTGTCATGTGTAAATGATGGGATTCATCTGTGTGGGTGCAAGGCTGAATATGAATAGTCTGTTGGTTATGTTGGTAATTTATCCAGACTTGTTTGTCCACTCACTGATTTGACTGTCTCTGGCTCCTAGGCGTGCCCGCCTGGCTGTCTGCTTCAGTGCTGTGCGTCAAAAAGCCCAGTTGTTTACCCATTAGTAAATGCACTTCACTGAAGAAGAGCGGTGTGTCTATGCAAACAGGGTGACAAAAAGAAGTTGGAGATGATTTGCCTTGCAAAACCACCCAGCTGCCCTTTAGATGGCTCATTGGCTCCCATGATCAGGTGCAATCTGAACTGGAATCATTTGGATAATTGACCTTCTGTGTGAATACATTAGAATAAATTAATTTTGATTGGCCATGTAGCATTATGAAGAAAGTAGGAATGTTAGGCTTTTATATTCAGCGCTGGTTTGTTGTGCTAGGTCTCGGAGGTGATTATGTATGCAATTCCCTGCTATTATGCATTCCTTCAATTTAAAAAAAGTAATTCTCGCTCAGAGTAGAGCAGGGCACCGCTGTGCTGGCTAAACTCTGCAATGATTGAAAGGCGAAATATCTAAGGATGGTGTATAGTAATCACCGCTCATGTTTTAGAATGTCAGTCCCTGTGTCTGAGAGAGAGACGCGCAGCGGTGGCCAAGTTAGGTTGCTGTGGTAGTAGGTGGCCAATGATGTGGTTTTATGTTGCTGTTTTTAAGCCATTTCCTATTTCCAATTGTACAATTTTTGCCATGGAGCTGACAGAAAATGTACTCCATTATCTTTACCAGGTACTTTATTTCTGTTGTTGTATATATCTGTTATTTAAGTTTACACTGAAAACGTTTATCATCCCAAAAAGTATATAGAGTGAGCTCCAAAGGTATTGAGACATTGATGCATTTTTTGTTGTTCTTTGCTCCAGCAATGAAATTACACAATAAAGTGCACACTGTCAGCTTTAATTAGAGGGTATTGACATCCATATTGGGTGAACTGTTAATAAATTACAGATCTTTTTTTTTGTACATAGTTGCCCCCTTCTTATACGCTTAGTGTACAAAACATTAGGAGCACCTGCTCTTTCTGTGACACACCGACCAGGTGAAAGCTATGATTCCTTATTGATGTCGCCTGTTAAATACACTTCAATCAGTGTAGATGAAGGGGAGGAGACTGGTGAAAGAATGATTTTTAAGCCTTGAGACATGGGTTGTGTATGTGTGCCATTCAGAGGGTGAATGGGCAAGACAAAATATTTAAGTGCCTTTGAACAGGGTATTGTAGTAGTTTTGTGGCGCACCGGCTTGAGTTTGTCAAGAATTGCAACGCTTCTACGTTTTTCACGCTCAACAATTTCAAATGTGTATCAAGAAGCGTCCACCATCCAAAGAACATCCAGCCAACTTCAAACAACTGTGGGAAGCATTGGAGTCAACATGGGCCAGCATCCCTGTGGAACGCTTTTGACACTTTGAAGAGTCCGTGACCCAACAAATTGAGGCTGTTCAGAAGGAAAAAGGGGGCTCAACTCAATATTAGGAAGGTGTTCCTAAGGTTTTGTACACGTCGTGTATGTATTAAATAGGTCAAAGGGGAAGTATTTGGTCCCATATTCCTAGCCCACAATGACTACATCATGCTTGTGACTGTACACATTTTATAGGATGCATTTGTTTGTTTTGGTTGTGTTTCAGATTATTTTGTGCCCCAAAAACATCTATGGTTTAATGTAGTGTCATTTCGGATGTTACCATGATTACGGATAATCCTGAATGAATCATGAATAATAACGGGTGGGAAAGTTGGAGGCATAAAAGTCATGCTGACCTCCCCTCTTATTGTAATGGTGAGAGGTTAGCATGTCTTGTGGGTATAGTATTGGTGCGTCTAACCTTTCTTACATCATTATTCACAATTAATTCAGGACTATCCATAATCATGGTAGCAAACATTTAGCATGAATTTAATAATCTGAAACACAACCAAAACAAACGGCAAATGTATCAAACACATTTGTAGAGTCACAAGCTTGATGTAGTCATTGCCTGCTAAGAATATGGGACCAAATACTTAACGTTTTACTACTTTAATACACATGTAAGTGAATTTGTCCCAATACTTTTGGTCCCCTAAAATGGGCGGACTATGTACAAAAAGTGCTGTAATTTCTAAACGTTTCACCCGATATGGATGAAAACTTTAACCTCATTGTCATTGTATCATTTCAAAACCAAAACAACAATTTTCACTGTCCCAATACTTCTGGAGCTGTGTGTGCATTTTGGCAAATTTATAGAAAATTAAATACAGAAATATCTAATTCACATAAGTATTCACACCCATGACTCAATGCTTTTAAAAGCATCTTTGGCAGCGTTTACAGCTGTGAGTCTTTCTGGATAAGTCTCAGATCTTTCCACACCTGGATTGTGCAACATTTTCCCTTTATTCTTTTCAACATTCTTCAAGCTCTGTGACATTGGTTTATTGATCATTGCTAGACCATGTTCAGGTCTTAACATAGATTTTCAAATAGATTTCATTCAAAACTGTAACATGTCCACTGAGGAATATTCACTGTCTTCTTGGTAAGCAACTCCATTGTAGATTTGTCCTTGTGTGTTAGGTTATTGCCCTGTTGAAATGTTGAAATGAATTAATCTCTTATTGTCTGCTATTCATTGTCTGCTATTCATTGTCTGCTATTCATTGTCTGCTTTTTTCAACCCACCTACCAATAGGTTTTTCTTGTTTGTGAGGAATTGGAAAGCCTCCCTGGTCTTTGTGGTTGAATCTGTGTTTGAAATTCACTGCTCGACTGAGGGACCTTACAGATAATTGTATGTGTGGGGTACAGTGATGAAGTAGTCATTTAAAAATCATGTTAAACACTGTTATTGCAGACTGAGTGAGTCCATGCAACTTATGACGTGACTTGTTCATCCAGTATTTACTCCTGAACTGATTTAGGCTGGCCATAACAAAGGGGTTGATTACTTATTGACTAAAGACATTTCAGCTTTTCATTTTTTTATTCATTTGTAAAAATGTTGGAAAACATCATTCCACTTTGACGTTAATGGGTTATTGTGTGTAGGCCAGTGACCGGATGTGACACCGTCACTGCTGAATGTATACAGGGGAACACTGAAGGGCTGTGTTTGTGTGGCTGTCTGTTTTTTCCCTTTCCAGTCTAATCTAGACATTGCTGACTTCCCATCATACAGTAGTGCTTTGAATGGAGGAATGCTGTGTGTATGTCTGCACACGTGGCCCTGCATATCTCTGTTGTTCCCTTGTCATCCCTCAATGATCGACAGCCATTAACCCTTGGTGAAGGGGTTGAGAAATATTTATGTCTGCCTGTCAGCGGGGAGATGCCGCCCTCTCGGGATGAATAATAGGCCTGTTTTACAGTGTCCGCATTTCTCAAATCTAATGCATAGCGTCATGGCAGCTCTGTGTCTGTGTGTGTGTGTGTGTGTGTGTGAGAGAGAGAACCTTTACAAGATCCCGAGGTGAGCAGCAGGAAATGAGTTCTACATCCCTGGCTGACAACATCCCCTGCCAGTACTGGTCTCTGTGCTCCCTTCTCTCACTCCTGGGCCGTCTGCCTGCTGCCAGTCTCCCTCTCTCATTGTCTTGTCTTTCATGTCATCCCCCTGTTGCCCACTCTTGTCCTCCTGTCTGCCCCTATTTCTGTGAACATTTGACCTCAAGTGTTGTCCCACTTAATCTCTCTCACTTACTCTTCTCATATTTGGCTAATATCAGCCCTTCTGCACTCTCACTTTAGATTGCTTGCGTTCTTCTTCAGGACATATTGACAGTAGATATATTTCCCATGAAACTATTCTAGTATCAAATGTGTAACCCTCCAGCCTGGATAACTGATGCTAATTTGGGCTTTGGGTCTAGAGCCATTTGGTGTTCACTTATTTCTGTCCTCCCATCTGATAAAAAAAAAACAATGGATGGCAAAACGCTGAAGGACTTGAAAGGGTGCAGGGCCGTTCGACAGACGGCACCATGAGATATGCCCACTGCCTCTGTGTTATAATCGGCACTTCAATCCCTACAACAAAGACACTATCCAACGCAGTGCCATCTCCATGACAAAGGCATTGGTGAAGTGCACTTCACCGTCTGCTACAAAGTCAGGGTCCAGACTTGATGAGGCCCCCAGGGGCCCTTGTGCATGGCCTCTGAGCATCCAGTGCATGCTTTTGGCTGCTGATGGGCCTGGTAGCGTAGGGAGAATATGAATGATGTGGCCTGGGGAAGGGCAGTGTAATGGGAGAAAGATCAGAGGCTGGGGCTGTGATGGTGCAGTCAGGATGGGATAGATGGGGGTGCAGAAGTACAAATTGGAATTGGTTTATTGGGTTGGTCTAACGCTGCTTGAATATCATAATGAGACACTCCAATGTCATCGGGAGTATTTACTCCACTTTATCCCTGGTCTCTTCCCTGTATGTCAGCCATGCATAGCGGGTGACTGTCTACCATGAACAGCCCTATTGTGTCAACAGATGAAATACCGTGCTTTGCATTTACCTCCACCATGATGTCTATCCCCTACCACAACCTTCAGACATCTAGCTGTTGTCTGTATACTGGTAGAGCACTTATTATTACTCATTGATTCTGAAGGATTCAACATTCGATAAGTAAAGACAAATATGAATGGAAGGTTTTATAACATACAACCCGTTTTGTGTGTGTGTGTGTGTGTGTGTGTGTGTGTGTGTGTGTGTGTGTGTGTGTGTGTATGCTTGAGTGTATTGGTGCGTGTTTAAACCTGTGGTTAAAGTCTTGAGTTTTCTTACTGTATTGTCCTGTATTGTCCTTCAATAAACCTCCACTGTTTGATGAAACGGAGGGAAACTGAAACCTACAAAATAATGAAATTGCTGATATGGCTCAGCCTACTAAATAAATGCTCAATAGACCTGATAGACATAGCCACAGTGTACAATACAATGCTTAGACAATTTTTAAAAAAAATTAAAAAAATTCCTGCATGAAAAAAAAGAAGACTTTGTGTTGGCCATATTGACGAGCGTGTTGAAAACAGAATGAGTGTCTGAGTGAAAGGACGGCCTTACTCATTGGGGGATGGGTTTGCCAAGAGGCTGCTGTCACAGTTCACCCCCCCGCTCTGTCACGAGCGAGACCTTGAGCCGGAAATGACCGGCTCTGGCATCAATTCACAGGGAATGTCCCCCCATCCACCCCCCTTACTTTCACTTCCATTCTCCACCTTCGCCTCTCCTGGCTCGCCGCAAACTCATTTCTGCCTTGATTGGTTTCTTTTCTTCAGCGGAGAGAGGAGAAGCGTGCTGGCTGTGCCTAGGCAAGTTCACGTGGCAGGGGGGCCTGAGGAACAGAAGGACATCTTCAGGGACAGCTGGATGTCACAGAAGAGAGAGAGAGTGGACATATTGTATAGGATAAGACATGTTGTTTGATTTGTATTATGTCAGTGTTAGGTCATGTCAGGGCTCAACAAACGTGTTGACGTTCATGCTTCTTGGTATCTAGTGAGGACAAATGCAATGAATGGTTTCCAGTGTATGTCATGACATTGATTGTCACCTTCCCTGGAAAGTGCTTGGTTTTTCCAGGAAAAGGAAATGGATTTGGAAGAAATTAGAGAATGGTGCTGTACAGAATCATAAAACTTCTTCTACAACCAGTTTTCTAACTGGTTCCATACTTTCATATATGCAAATACCTTCCAAAAGGCATTTGCACACATTTGTTTATCTAAAGTATTACTCAGAGGGACAGTGTTTGCCGTATATATGCAGTTAATCCTGTAAAAGATGCAGTAAAGCTATCTTTCCCTGTGTCGGTAGAGATGTCCCCCATCCATCCATCAAATCAAACTATTTGTCACATCTACCAAATACAACAAGTGTAGACCTTACAGTGAAAGGCTTACTGACAAGCCCTTAACCAACAGTGCAGAGTTGAGGAAAGTAACACAATAAAATAACAATAATGAGGCTTCCCAGGGGGTACCGGTACAGTCAGTGTGTGGGGGTACAGGTTAGTCAAGGTAATTTGTACATGTAGGTAGGGGTGAAGTGACTATGCATAGATAATAAACAGTGAGAAGCAGCAGTGTACATAACAAATGGAGGGGTGGGGGGTCAATGTAAATAGTCTGGTGGCCAGTCTTATGGCTTGGGGGTAGAAGCTGTTAACCTCTAGCGTCGAGCAATCCCGTATCCGGGAACGTAATCATAGCCTCAAGGTCATTAGCATAACATAACGTTAACTATTCATGAAAATCGCAAATGAAATGAAAGAAATATATTCACTCACAAGCTTAGCCTTTTGTTAACAACACTGTCATCTCAGATTTTCAAAATATGCTTTTCAACCATCGCTACACAAGCATTCAAATAAAATCATTTACCTTTGAAGAACTTTGGATGTTTTCAATGAGGATATTTTTCCAAAAAGATTATTTGTGTAGGAGAAATCGCTCCGTTTTGTTCATCACGTTTGACTAAGAAAAAAAAAACGAAAATTCAGTCATTACAACGCCAAACTTTTTTCCAAATTAACTCCATAATATCGACAGAAACATGGCAAACGTTGTTTAGAATCAATCCTCAAGGTATTTTTCACATATCTATTAGATGATAAATCATTCGTGGCAGTTGTGTTTCTCCTCTGAAGAAAATGGAAACATGCACGCAGCTGGAGATTACGCAATAATTTTGATGGAGGACACCAAGCGGGCACCTGGTAAATGTAAATGCCTACAAATACGTCACAATGCTGCAGACACCTTGGGGAAACGACAAAGTGTAGGCTCATTCCTGGCGCACTCACAGCCATATAAGGAGACATTGGAACACAGCGCCTTCAGAATCTGGGTCATTTCCTGTTTGAAATTTCATCTTGGTTTTGCCTGTAGCATCAGTTCTGTGGCACTCACAGATAATATCTTTGCAGTTTTGGAAACGTCAGAGGGTTTTCTTTCCAAAGCTGTCAATTATATGCATAGTCGAGCATTATTACGTGACAAAATATCTTGTTTAAAACGGGAACGTTTTTTTTTTATCCAAAAATTAAAAGAGCACCCCCTATATCGAAGAAGTTAAGGAACCTTTAGGTCCTAGACTTGGCGCTCCGTACCCCTTGCCGTGCGTTATCAGAGAGAACCTTGTGTGACTGGAGTCTGTCCATTTTTTTGGACCTTCCTCTGACTAGTGTCAATTGTTTGGGCCTTCCTCTGACACAGCCTAGGTCCTGGATGGCAGGAAGCTTGGCCCCAGTGACATACTGGGCCGTACGCAATACCCTCTGTAGCGCCTTACGGTCAGATGCCGAGCAGTTGCCATACCAGGTGGTGATGCCACTGGTCAGAATGCACTCGATGGTGCAGCTGTAGGACTTTTTGAGGATCTGGGGACCCATGCCAAATATTTTCAGTCTTCTGAGAGGGAAAAGGTGTTGTCGTGCCCTCTTCACGACTGTCTTGGTGTGTTTGGACCGTGTGGACATCAAGGAACTTGAAAGTCTCTGGCAGTTGTCAGTTGCAGAGGGTTCCTTAACATGAAGTGAAAATTCAGATGGTGGTGTCAAGATGTCTGTTTGTGAGCAGGCTTCTTTGACATAATGCTCCATCGCTTTCACTTTTGGGCGAGGAGGAGCTGTCATGCTTCAACAGGCTAGATAATTATTTCCCTCTTATCCTGCTTCGCCAGGCTCAATCCCAGCATTCAATAGGAGCCACGACCCGCACTGCACCTCGGCGCCCTTCTTCCCTCTCTCCATCTCTCCCTTTCCCCTTCTCTCTCTCTCTCTCTCCATCTCCCCTGGCCCAGCGCCAGAGGAGTAGCACACCACAGGGAATGCATTTGCAGAGAGAAAAAATAGCCCTTAGATTTGACAAGATGGTGCCAAAATAGAAAGCCAGAAGGATACAAAGAAGAACTACATCAAATGAACTGTCTTATCGTCCAGGCCAAATTGCAGTTTGTTGAACTAAACACGCACGTACATATGTCATTTAATATGCAGGCTGTGTATGCGTGTTGTATGCCTGACCATGTATGTGTTGTGACCTCAGAAGTAACAGTAATTTTGGGAAGTGAGTTCAATCTGTGTTTTTGGGTAGAACTGGGAGCCCCATTTCTGCTTTATATTGTGATGTCTTAGCCTATTGGAGGAATAGGGGAAGTGGCGCTTCCAAACTGTTGTGCTCACCTATCTGAATTGGCTCTGTTAACACTAAAGGGGTGTGTCCTGTGGAAGGACGTGGGGACCTAAATAGAATTGGGCCCCATCCCACAACAGAAAACTGCTCATTTGAAGATGGAGGATTAGTGCCTATAGGCCCCGTCTTCATTTGGAAAGGCTGCATATTAACCTTTAACCCCTAGGCTGGGCACTGCAGCCCTGTGGAGGAGCAGGAATAAACAGGCCAGGACCAGCAGGCCTGTCAGAGGAGGCTGCTGTCACCAGATAAAGCAGAACAATGCCCTTAATAGGCCACAGAGAGACCAAGGAGTTCCAAACATTTCTGCACAATTTGCTAGGTTGTAACAAAGGGAGAGATGTGTTTCTTCTGACAGATTAGCAGTGGTCAACAGTGGTAGACTGCTGTTAGTGTGAAGCACAATGCTAAATGTGTGTCGGAGTGATAATTCAGCAGTACACACTCACCACAGGGATCACTGCAGCAGCCAGAGCAAATACAATGCTGGTTAGTTAAAATGAACGATTGGAAATACGTTTTTAGGTGTTGACAAGTCTATAGGGGAGAATAGTTTGGTTTCTTATGTCCATTTTGTAGGTATCAAACGGGTAGAATTTTGACTTGTGGGGTTATAATGTTGTGTGTTTACTAGTATCACCTGTCAGTGATGGTAATCATTTACATTTACATTTAAGTCATTTAGCAGACGCTCTTATCCAGAGCGACTTACAAATTGGTGAATTCACCTTCTGACATCCAGTGGAACAGCCACTTTACAATAGTGCATCTAAGTCATTAAGGGGGGGGGGGGGTGAGAAGGATTACTTATCCTATCCTAGGTATTCCTTGAAGAGGTGGGGTTTCAGGTGTCTCCGGAAGGTGGTGATTGACTCCGCTGTCCTGGCGTCGTGAGGGAGTTTGTTCCACCATTGGGGGCCAGAGCAGCGAACAGTTTTGACTGGGCTGAGCGGGAACTGTACTTCCTCAATGGTAGGGAGGCGAGCAGGCCAGAGGTGGATGAACGCAGTGCCCTTGCTTGGGTGTAGGGCCTGATCAGAGCCTGGAGGTACTGCGGTGCCGTTCCCCTCACAGCTCCGTAGGCAAGCACCATGGTCTTGTAGCGGATGCGAGCTTCAACTGGAAGCCAGTGGAGAGAGCGGAGGAGCGGGGTGACGTGAGAGAACTTGGGAAGGTTGAACACCAGACGGGCTGCGGCGTTCTGGATGAGTTGTAGGGGTTTAATGGCACAGGCAGGGAGCCCAGCCAACAGCGAGTTGCAGTAATCCAGACGGGAGATGACAAGTGCCTGGATTAGGACCTGCGCCGCTTCCTGTGTGAGGCAGGGTCGTACTCTGCGGATGTTGTAGAGCATGAACCTACAGGAACGGGCCACCGCCATGATGTTGGTTGAGAACGACAGGGTGTTGTCCAGGATCACGCCAAGGTTCTTAGCGCTCTGGGAGGAGGACACAATGGAGTTGTCAACCGTGATGGCGAGATCATGGAACGGGCAGTCCTTCCCCGGGAGGAAGAGCAGCTCCGTCTTGCCGAGGTTCAGCTTGAGGTGGTGATCCGTCATCCACACTGATATGTCTGCCAGACATGCAGAGATGCGATTCGCCACCTGGTCATCAGAAGGGGGAAAGGAGAAGATTAATTGTGTGTCGTCTGCATAGCAATGATAGGAGAGACCATGTGAGGTTATGACAGAGCCAAGTGACTTGGTGTATAGCGAGAATAGGAGAGGGCCTAGAACAGAGCCCTGGGGGACACCAGTGGTGAGAGCGCGTGGCGAGGAGACAGATTCTCGCCACGCCACCTGGTAGGAGCGACCTGTCAGGTAGGACGCAATCCAAGCGTGGGCCGCGCCGGAGATGCCCAACTCGGAGAGGGTGGAGAGGAGGATCTGATGGTTCACAGTATCGAAGGCAGCCGATAGGTCTAGAAGGATGAGAGCAGAGGAGAGAGAGTTAGCTTTAGCAGTGCGGAGCGCCTCCGTGATGCAGAGAAGAGCAGTCTCAGTTGAATGACTAGTCTTGAAACCTGACTGATTTGGATCAAGAAGGTCATTCTGAGAGAGATAGAGGGAGAGCTGGCCAAGGACGGCACGTTCAAGAGTTTTGGAGAGAAAAGAAAGAAGGGATACTGGTCTGTAGTTGTTGACATCGGAGGGATCGAGTGTAGGTTTCTTCAGAAGGGGTGCAACTCTCGCTCTCTTGAAGACGGAAGGGACGTAGCCAGCGGTCAGGGATGAGTTGATGAGCGAGGTGAGGTAAGGGAGAAGGTCCCCGGAAATGGTCTGGAGGAGAGAGGAGGGGATAGGGTCGAGCGGGCAGGTTGTTGGGCGGCCGGCCGTCACAAGAAGCGAGATTTCATCTGGAGAGAGAGGGGAGAAAGAGGTCAGAGCACAGGGTAGGGCAGTGTGAGCAGAACCAGCGGTGTCGTTTGACTTAGCAAACGAGGATCGGATGTCGTCGACCTTCTTTTCAAAATGGTTGACGAAGTCATCTGCAGAGAGGGAGGAGGGGGGGGAGGGGGAGGAGGTTTCAGAAGGGAGGAGAAGGTGGCAAAGAGCTTCCTAGGGTTAGAGGCAGATGCTTGGAATTTAGAGTGGTAGAAAGTGGCTTTAGCAGCAGAGACAGAGGAGGAAAATGTAGAGAGGAGGGAGTGAAAGGATGCCAGGTCCGCAGGGAGGCGGGTTTTCCTCCATTTCCGCTCGGCTGCCCGGAGCTCTGTTCTGTGAGCTCGCAATGAGTCATCGAGCCACGGAGCGGGAGGGGAGGACCGAGCCGGCCTGGAGGATAGGGGACATAGAGAGTCAAAGGATGCAGAAAGGGAAGAGAGGAGGGTTGAGGAGGCAGAGTCAGGAGAAAGGTTGGAGAAGGTATGAGCAGAGGGAAGAGATGAAAGGATGGAAGAGGAAAGAGTAGCGGGGGAGAGAGAGCGAAGGTTGGGACGGCGCGATACCATCCGAGTAGGGGCAGTGTGGGAAGTGTTGGATGAGAGCGAGAGGGAAAAGGATACAAGGTAGTGGTCGGAGACTTGGAGGGGAGTTGCAGTGAGGTTAGTGGAAGAACAGCATCTAGTAAAGATGAGGTCGAGCGTATTGCCTGCCTTGTGAGTAGGGGGGAAGGTGAGAGGGTGAGGTCAAAAGAGGAGAGGAGTGGAAAGAAGGAGGCAGAGAGGAATGAGTCAAAGGTAGACGTGGGGAGGTTAAAGTCGCCCAGGACTGTGAGAGGTGAGCCGTCCTCAGGAAAGGAGCTTATCAAGGCATCAAGCTCATTGATGAACTCTCCGAGGGAACCTGGAGGGCGATAAATGATAAGAATGTTAAGCTTGAAAGGGCTGGTAACTGTGACAGCATGGAATTCAAAGGAGGCGATAGATAGATGGGTAAGGGGAGAGAGAGAGAATGACCACTTGGGAGAGATGAGGATCCCGGTGCCACCACCCCGCTGACCAGAAGCTCTCGGGGTGTGCGAGAACACGTGGGTGGACGAAGAGAGAGCAGTAGGAGTAGCAGTGTTATCTGTGGTGATCCATGTTTCCGTCAGTGCCAGGAAGTCGAGGGACTGGAGGGAGGCATAGGCTGAGATGAACTCTGCCTTGTTGGCCGCAGATCGGCAGTTCCAGAGGCTACCGGAGACCAGGAACTCCACGTGGGTCGTGCGCGCTGGGACCACCAGATTAGGGTGGCCGCGGCCACGCGGTGTGGAGCGTTTGTATGGTCTGTGCAGAGAGGAGAGAACAGGGATAGATAGACACATAGTTAACAGGGTACAGAAGAGGCTACGCTAATGCAAAGGAGATTGGAATGACAAGTGGACTACACGTCTCGAATCATGACATTCATCCTCTGTGTGTTGAACATAAAATATAAATGTGTTTTATAAAATGCATTGACACTCTGGGGAAATGCCAGTTCCTCTGTCAGTGTAGAATCTTCCAGGCTACTATTCATGTCTTAAATGCAGTTAGCAGGCTGGATAATAGAGTCTGAAAAGACTGTTTCTCCAGTGAAGCCCTTTCCCAGTTGTGAAAGAGCCTTGACAGGGTATTGGAGCGGTGGCTGTTATGATCCTGTTATGTTTAATCATTCACTGGACCAGAAAGTACTCCTCATACAGTAAAGGCACCAAGGTTCTCAAAGGATCCTGGTACAATATGCTTTATTCCTTTCTGCTCTGCACCGAATCAAGAAATAGCATATGTTTATCCTAACTCAAATGGTAATGTTTCCAAAGCGGCTCCTGTATCACGGGGGTAATCAGAGAATAGTACAATGTGCTCTGATCTTAGAGGTCTGGGAGGTTTAGGATTGCGTCAGAGTGGATTTGAATTGATCTTTAGTGTGATGGTTAGAGTTTGAGTCTGCTCTGGTATCGGCTGGATCACATTTAAAATGGACTTTTGATTGAAAGCAATTGAACTAAAGGGATTAACCCTAACTTTACTCCAATTCACTTCTGCCATTAATCAGTGTGACATTTAAAGGCTCAGGTCTACGGTGGCGATGCTCTGTGTGGTTCTACTGCAGCGCCTAGTCTCTTAAGTCATCAGTACAGTATATAAAGTCGTGGCCAAACGTTTTGAGAATGACACAAATATTAAATTCCATGAAGTTTGCTGCTTCAGTGTCTTTAGATATTTTTGTCAGGTGTTACTATGGAATACTGAAGTATAATTACAAGCATTTCATAAGTGTCAAAGGCTTTTATTGACAATTACATGAATTTGATGCAAAGAGTCAATATTTGCGGTGTTGACCCTTCTTTTTCAAGAGCACTGCAATCCGCCCTGGTATGCTGTCAATTAACTTCTGGGCCACATCCTGACTGATGGCAGCCCATTCTTGCATAATCAATGCTTGGAGTTTGTCAGAATTTGTGGGGTTTTGTTTGTCCACCCGCCTCTTGAGGATTGACCACAAGTTCTCAATGGGACTAAGGTCTGGGGAGTTTCCTGGCCATGGACAACAAAATATCGATGTTTTGTTCCCCGAGCCACTTAGTTGTCACTTTTGCCTTATGGCAAGGTGTTCCATCATGCTGGAAAAGGCATTGTTCGTCACCAAACTGTTCCTGGATGGTTGGGAGAAGTTGCTCTCAGAGGATGTGTTGGTACTATTCTTTATTCATGGCTGTGTTCTTAGGCAAAATTGTGAGTGAGCCCACTCCCTTGGCTGAGAAGCAACCCCACACATGAATGGTGTCAAGATACTTTACTGTTGGCATGACACAGGACTTATGGTAGAGCTCACCTTGTCTTCTCCGGGCGACATGCTTTTTTCCGGATGCCCCAAACAATCGGAAAGGGGATTCATCAGAGAAAATGACTTTACCCCAGTCCTCAGCAGTCCAATCCCTGTATAATATCAGTCTGTCCCTGATGTTTATCCTGGAGAGAAGTGGCTTCTTTGCTGCCCTTCTTGACACCAGGCTAACCTCCAAAAGTCTTTGCCTCACTGTGCGTGCAGATGCACTCACACCTGCCTGCTGCCATTCCTGAGCAAGCTCTACTGGTGGTGCCCAGATCCCGCAGCTGAATCAACTTTAGGAGACGGTCCTGGCGCTTGCTGGACTTTCTTGGGCACCCTGAAACTCTCTTCACAACAATTGAACCCCTCTCCTTGAAGTTCTTGATGATCTGATAAATGGTTGATTTAGGTGCAATCCTACTGGCAGCAATATCCTTGCCTGTGAAGCCCTTTTTGTGCGTCAATGATGACGGCACGTGTTTCCTTGCAGGTAACCATATTTGACAGAGGAAGAACAATGATTCCAAGCACCACCCTCCTTTTGAAGCTTCCAGTCTGTTATTCGATCTTAATCAGCATGACAGAGTGATCTCCAGCCTTGTCCTCGTCAACACTCACACCTGTGTTAACGAGAGAATCACTGACATGACGTCAGCTGGTCCTTTTGTGGCAGGACTGAAATGCAGTGGAAATGTTTTGGGGGGATTCAGTTCATTTGCATGGCAAAGAGGGACTTTGGAATGAATTGCAATTCATCTGATCACTCTTCATAACATTCTGGAGTATATGCTAATTACCATCATACAAACTGAGGCAGCAGACTTTGAAAATTAATATTTGTGTCATTCTCAAACCTTTTGGCCATGACTGTAGGCCTGGCAAATATGAAGTACACATTCAGGTGCAAAATGGCTGTTGTGCATCACCCAGGTGCAACACATTGGTGGTGGATATGTCACGTTACCCCCTCGCAGTATAAAGCTCATTGAAGCTTGATGTGAAGTAACATGTTGACAAAAGAGCTTTCTGAATGTGGTATTGTATTATCTTCATCCAGTTCATGAACACAGAGGATACCAGGAGCTTCGCTGTGTGTTTTAGACTTTTAAGTGCTCATGGTGGTGTCGTGTGACTGCAGGTGGTCATGTGTGCTTACCTAGTATATCGCCTACCTAGTGTATCGACTCTGTAACCCACAGCATTGCTTTTCAGCTTTCTATTCTACCTCTGTGGTTAGTAACTGAGGGAGTCACAGTGTTCTGGATTTGTGTTTCATTGTTACTTCACTCAGTACGACAGTGGTTTTACAGTTTCTTTCGCCCCACGCTCGGGGTCCTGAGATGTTCTGTGTATAGCTGAACAATAGATATTTGGTTTGCAATCTCAACATTAGAATCAAGCTGTGATAACACTTTATTTTTTATTTAACCTTTATTTAACTAGGCAAGTCAGTTATGAACAAATTTTGATTTACAATGACAGCCTAACAAAAGGCAAAATGCCTCCTGAGGGGATGGGGGCCGGGAATAAAAATACAAATAAATGGAATAACAATCTAGGATTAAACACACATCACAACAAGAGAGACAACACAATATTAAATAGAGTCCTAAGACACGAACAGCATGGCAGCAACACAACGAACAGCATGGCAGCAACACAACACACAGCATGGCAGCAACACAACACACAGCATGGCAGCAACACAACACACAGCATGGCAGCAACACAACACACAGCATGGCAGCAACACAACACACAGCATGGCAGCAGCACAAAACAGGGCACAAACGTTATTGGATACAGACAACGGCAAGAAGGTGGAGACAGCAATACATCATGCAAAGTAGCCACTTAGCCTAACGTCTCAAATCTTTCTGTTGCAACCATAAAAAAGACAGTGTGGCAAAAATGTATCCCCTTTACATGGGTTGGGGGGCTGGGAGTCTTTTTCCCGTGCTTTTGAATTACCAAACTCCACTGAGGTAAAGCCATAAAATAATGATATAAAATGCTTTTACTTGTATGCTAGCATACATAAATCATGTCTGATGTATCATTTACTATACGTAGATGTCATAAAGAGATGTCTGAATGGTAAAAATGTGGTGCTACTCAATAGAGCCGGGATTGAAAAATGTACTGCTGATAGCAACAGAATAGGGCTTGTTGTACTGGGCTCCAAAACCAGTGTCTCTATTGCCCCCCAGTGGTGAGGAGACTGAATAGCAGGACATTCACCAGTTTGTGGCTGGATCGTTACCCAAGCAACCCTGAGTTGTGACCTGTCAATCAGCCCCTAGCGTTCATGGGAAACTTCAATCGCTCTGTGTGTTGCCAGAAACAGACAAAACCACAGGGTGAAGGTAAGATTGTGAGATGTGCTTGTCTTACTGAACACGATTTCTATTGTTGTATTGTCCGCAAGTGTTGTCACTATAAACCACACTGGGGAGCCACCAAAGTGGTTCACAAGTCAGATCATGGGCATTGATTAGGTTTGCTTGAGTGGCATTTTATAAGGTTATACGAGTGGGATATGTATGTTGATGCATAGATATACCCTTCCCAATGTGGTGTCCTCAGAGTATAGCTAGATCATCTAATGATCTACAGGGAGAGATCAATGGCAGGGCTAAGGTTCAGCAGAGGGCCTGGAGTATTGACAGATCTCACCCACCAGAAGCCAGTGTCCCCACTCTGTCCGTCTCTCTCTCTCTCTCTCTCTTTCTCTCCCTAGCTCGCTGTATCTCTTCCTTTCTAGTGCTATCTCCTCTGTCTCTCTCTCCCTCCTCTGTGATTTTTGTCTGAATGTAATGCTGTGACTGGGCAGAAGCAGTGCCGGGATTAAACTAGTCTGTGCCTGGGGCGAGAGCTACCCAGGGCCAAGGGGAACACACACTCACACCCCCAGGCTGTGGAGGTAACATGGACCTTTAGAAAGGAACACTCAGGCCCTGCTTCAAATGTAACCTAGCAGGATGTAAGGCAGACAGTGGAACTGTTTTATATAACCAATGAAGCTGTCTTTCTCACACCAGCTCTCTCACTCACTCTGCCTCTCACTCACTGTAGATGGAATGTTCTGTGGAGAACCAATATTGTGTGTGTGTGTGTGTGTGTGTGTGTGTGCGCGCGCGTCTTTGTGACAGGGCTGTCCCTGTGTTATTGGTGATGGCGCTGTGTCTCTAATAGTGTGGTATCAGTCACAGATGACAGTAATGAACAACACAGCCACCTGAGGACTGCTTCTCCTTGGAGAATGACAGCTGCTCCACATTAATATGGCTGTCTGACACGCACACACGTACAGTGTTGTAGTGTGTCCTCAAAGAGGACATATACAATGGCGAAGATGCAATGTTCACTGCCTTAATGCATGAATAACACACAACAAACGACAATGGAATTCTTCGTCAGTCTGTTCACATGACATTCATAACAGGGGTCACTATGGCAAACAGTCTTGCATTTGTTTGATACACACGCAGATCTCTAGATTTCAGCGATGTGGCCCTAAGAGATTGAACGGCCTGTTGCCCTTAGTGCAGTCTATTGTATGAAGTATCATGGGCATCCCTAATATCTCTCTACACGCCCCTGATCCTGTTTCTCTGTGTGTAAACATCATTACCACACACACACGGTTCTCACACACACCGCTCTCGTTCTTTCTCGATCTCTCTCACACACACACAGACACACACGCCGTTCACACACGGCAGTGTTTACATATGAGCAGAGATTATAAACAAACATGCAGGATTAATCCTGTCTACTCAACTTTCTATACAACTGCCCAGGGTAATTACTGTGTTATGTGTTAGTGTAATCACCCTGCCTCGCCAGACATCACACAGTCTGTCCTGAGTTTGACTGTTTTATTCTTTGCGCACCCTTTCACAGTACTGTATACATTTTTGGTACATCAATATGTCCAATACTGATTATTGGGGTCTGTACAGCTTAGAATAACAGTATAGTACTGTATAAATCTGAATGTTTCCTCCTTTAGGACTATATTAAAACCATTTCCTGTTGTCTGTGCCACAGGTGGAAGCCATCCTGGTGAACATCTTCGGGGGCATCGTCAACTGTGCCATCATTGCCAACGGGATCACCAAGGCTTGCCGTGAGCTGGAGCTCAAAGTTCCCCTGGTTGTCAGGCTGGAAGGTGGGTACAGGTACAGGTGGTGCTACAAGCACAACTCTACGCCCTACCTACACACTGTTTGACTGTTCTACACACTACCACCCACGTGCTCTATCTGTACTCGACTCCATATTTCTTTCACTACTCCTTTACCTCTCCTCCACTCTTGTGTCACATGCATCACTTCCTGCATTTCTTGCACCTTAGCACTTTCTATGAGCTGTGTTATTTCACACGGGTCTCATTCTCTCTCTCTTATTTTTGAATTGGGTGCAGTAAGCTACTCCCGTTTTAAGTAAGTTATTTTAGAACGACCTCTTTCTCATATGACAGTCCAGTGTGGTCCTCTTACTGGTGAGGAAGACAATCCATTTATCACGTGTGTCACGTTCAGCAGAGCTTGTTAGCGACGACGACCAGAATAACAATGGAGACTGCGTTGATTGGGCCGCCTCTCACCTGCGTATGCTAATAAGGCAGTATTGCCGTGCGTTACGGTGTGTCGCTATGACACCTGGGCGTTGCAGAGGGACCCAGCTGGTCATTAGGATAATTGGCAGGAAACAGCTGACTGGCCTTGTCCAGAGAAAGAGCAGGGGACTCTCTCCATTAGCTCACAGCACTCCATTTGTCTCTCACATCCCCATGCTTTTTAGGTCAGCACTACTCTTTCTGGGACACAACCAGGCCAGTTACAATAAGGTAAGTCTACAAATACTGTATGGGCAGTTTAGCATTCTTTGAAAATGAGGAAAGGACCAACTGTGTATGTATTGGCCATGCTAAAATGTAGACAAATACAGGTTACTTTTTGTTTTGGTGGAAAGTCTAGTAACTAGTGGCACGTTACTATACAAAACCGGCTTCCTTTTGTTTGGACACAGTGCTAAGAGGCAGGTTATTGGGTTAAAGGTAAACTGCAGTCTCCTAAACCGCGTGTGTTTCTTCCAGTGCTAATAAGTAAGAAGTGCAGCAGCCATTACTGAAGCTCAAACGAAAGTTGTCTTTGTCTTTTGGGTGTGGTTTAATGGTTTAATGTGGGTGTTTCTTGGGTGTGTCTTTGCCATTCAATTACAACAAGCAAACAACGGCAGTAGCGTAATCTCACCCCATTCTGTACAAATGTGCGCAACCGCAACATTAATACGAGGCTACAAAGAAAACTAATGGGACTAAAGCGACTGTGTTGACTTCAAAATCAGGGCTGTGAACTACGTTTCTGTTCAAGCTTTGATCGACATGGTAATGGCTCTATGGTATTGGAGAAAAGTTGAAAAAACGCACCCTCCGTTACATCTTGACGTGTCATGCCGTAACGTACAGCATGCATAAAGCAACTATTTCTGTCTTACAATCTCTCTCCGCCTGGTGTGGCACTTCTCTCATCATTTAAAAACAAGAAATGGACAATGACGGGGGTAAGGGGGGATAACTAGTCATTTTTTGCATCATCATTGCATGCGATCATCATTCTCAAAGCCGCTGTTTACTTCTAAGATCACTTTGCACCGCCCTAAAAACCCGATTCAAATTCGACACAAACCTTCAAATAGGTAGTGAGAGACCGCCACACAAGATGGAGGTCTGTTTTGGTCACATGCAGCGTAAATATGGCCCAATGACACATTATATAAACTCTTTAAAGTGTTTTATTTACATTTGAGGCGATAAGGTGATAAGTTGGACTGATCGAGTGGGAAAAAAAGCAATTTTCTCACACGACATCTCTCCTTCTCACTATCACGCATTAGTTTCACTTCCCCACCCGCCATTTTTTTTAAGACCCAACGGGGCTCATTGTCTTGTTGAATTATGCAGAAATGGGCAGCGTGGGGTCATGTATTGATTCTGTTGTAAAGGGGAGAAGTTGTGCTTTACAATGGTATTGACATTACAGTTGATCTGGAAGTATTGTGTTTTTGGGGCGCTAAAATAAGGACACTTGTACGGACCAAGGCAGTGTACGAATTTACGTGAGTTTACGTTAGTGAGTAGCTTAGTAACAATGAGGTAAGCTAAGCTAGCTCTGCTAAGGAGAGACGTTTTTAAGTTGAGAACTTCTCCCCTCCTGACTGACTCTCCATCTCAAGGTGATCTGCTAATTCAGTTCTGTCCTATGTGTCGTCTAAAGCCTGCGCTGACCTTGTTTAGCCAACCTGACAGCAGCTAGTGAGCATAGATTGGGGATAGCTACAGCTGGCTAGTATATCTAGCTAGCTGATATTTAGCATGGACTGTCTTCAGTCAGCTCAGCTGTCCAACAACACAATATTCTATAACTGGCTAGTTTGATCTCATCTCTTTGTTCTCTGTTAGATCTTTCCTGGGGGACAAATGCCAGAATGAATATCCCTACAGGTGTAGGTTACATGTGAACATTGTACAAATGTTATCGCCCAGCTTGAGTGTAGATACATTTATCAACAAAAAATCAGTGGGTGTGTTTGCTGTAAATAGGCTATCATATTGATTTGCTTATAGACTGTATGCCTACACTTTACCTAGCAAATGAAAATACATTGTGTAGAGTACAACCACAGATAGAACAAGGCGCATACACACCTTTGGTAGATCTTCAGCTGTCCAATAATTAGCATGACATTCCATTCTATTTCTATGGTCTATGTTAAATATGTGTCTGTCTAACACACACTGACATGTACAGCTCTCTGTCTGTCTAATTACACTGACATGTACAGCTCTCTGTCTGTCTAATTACACTGACATGTACAGCTCTCTGTCTGTCTAACCACACTGACCTGTACAGCTCTCTGTCTGTCTAACCACACTGACCTGTACAGCTCTCCGTGTGTCTAACCACACTGACCTGTACAGCTCTCTGTGTGTCTAACCACACTGACCTGTACAGCTCTCTGTGTGTCTAACCACACTGACCTGTACAGCTCTCTGTGTGTCTAACCACACTGACCTGTACAGCTCTCTGTGTGTCTAACCACACTGACCTGTACAGCTCTCTGGGTGTCTAACCACACTGACCTGTACAGCTCTCTGGGTGTCTAACCACACTGACCTGTACAGCTCTCTGGGTGAGGTTCTGTCTTCAAGTCTCCAGTGGGGTGATGAAGTCACTTCTATCTATGTAATGTATTACAGGTTATGGACAGGTGCAGTCAGGTGGAAGGAGGGGTGGAGTGTATCACACTTCATCCTGGATATGACAGAGTTTGCCTCAATCCATGGGTCCAGTAAGCAGAGTTAAATAAATACAGCTATGTGAGATACCGCTCTGTAGCTACTGACCAAGTTTCCTTCAGGAGTAATATGAGATGAGTGCCATTTCTGAACGTACACAATGTACAAAACATTAAGGATGCCTTCCTAATATTGAGTTGCACCCCTACTTTGCCCTGAAACAGCCTCAATTCGTCAAGGCAAGGACGCAAGGTGTCGAAAGCATTTCGCAGGGATGCTGGCCCGTGTCGACTTCAAAGCTTCCCACAGTTGTGTCAAGTTGGCTGGATGTTCTTTGCGTGGTGGACCATTCTTGGTACACACGGAAAACTGTTGAGTATGAAAACCCCAGCAGCATTGCAGTTTTTGACACAAACCGGTGGCTGGGCACCTACCATACCCCTTTCAAAGGCACTTCAACTTTTTTTATCACTCTGAATGGTACACATACACAATCTCAATTGTCTCAAAGCTTAAAAATCCTTCTTTAACCGGACTCCTCCCCTTTGTCTACACTGATTTAAGTGGATTTAACAAGTGACATCAATAAGGGATCATAGCTTTCACCTGGATTCACCTGGTAAGTCTTTGTCATGGAAAGAGCAGGTGTCCTTAATGTTTTGTGAACTCAGTATATGTAGATATTCTAAACAAAGTGTTTTGATAAATTTCAAATGTAACAGTTCCATGTAGATTAAACCATCCTTCACATAATACTATAGAAGCAGTGTTCTGCTGATATAACAATGTGCAAATATTACACTTGTCTCATCTCCAATGACTTGGATGTCGATTAAGGCAGCCCCACACCCTCTCTGATTTAGACGGGTTGGGTTAAATGAGGAAGACACATTTCAGTTGAATGCATTCAGTTGTACAATATCCTCCTTTCCCTTTCTATTGTCATTCACAGCCGATTTCAGAATCTGTACCAATTAGCATGTTGCCTGTTGGTACATGTTAGTCGTCATCCCTTCGTATGGTGTCCCATATAATACACAGACCCCCCCACCATTCAATTCAATAATAACGAAAGATGATGAAAAGTAATAGATGCGTCTTGTGTAATTGTTGTGCAGTGCAAGGTCTCTCCCAGTTCAGACATCTGCATCAACCTGTCTTTTAGTCAGGGGACTCCATGACAATCTCTCCTGTCCCCCCATCTGTAGAAAAACAAGGTAGAGTTGATACAGCACTAATTACATTGTCAATGATAATAAGTTGAATTCCAAGACAGACCTGTCATAGTATTCTGACCTAGGACCAGATCAAATGCGACCGACCTGACGTGTGCCTGGTCACGTACTGCCTGATATGGGGGGGGGGGTTCCACAACACTGCTGAACAACAAATCCACCAGGTTTTGGAAGTAGCCTGTGAATTAAATTAAATATCATCACTCAATAAACGTATATCTCTAGTTTGGAAGTAATTATACTAATAAACTAAGGACAGCCTAGATTCAGGCAGTGATGCTGATGCCGTTACTATTTAACCAGCTGTGTAACATGACGTTGCTGAATGCTTATAGACACTCAGACTAGACAAGTACCACCCTTCATGTATTTATTTTGCCCAACAATATACACACTACACTTTTATGAGAACAGGCATGTTGCACTAGTAGCAGACAAAGCCCCCGAATGCTAGCTAGCTATTTCTAACCTAGCCTTTGATCATGACTCCAAGTTCCATCACAGTAAAGGCAGAATACCACCAGGGCCTGAGTTATCGAGAGCATGTGCTAACCCTAACAAGATGCCGATTCTCATCAAATAGGCTAGCTACCTAACTTGCATAACTAACATTAGTTAGCAGGGATCTTCTTAGCTAGCAAGTTTGAGTTGAAACATTATTGATAGCAAGCTGTCTAACATTACATCCTATCAAACCTTATCGTCAGGTGCAATGTTAGCTAGGAAAATCTTCCTTTCTATGACATTACACATTAGGGAGAGGCTATGTACATTACAGTATCATAGCTAGCTAGTTAATCACCACACACCAGTCACAGCTATCATGTTGTACATTTGTTGTATGTAATCCCTTCCTTGCCATTTTGTACAATATTGTTGAATGTTTTAGAAGTTTGCAACAACTTTATGGAAGCCCATTTTCACTCCTATGCCGAGCAAGTGTGCATGCATTGCAGACTTGACAACATGTCCATGACACATGACAGTTGGGACGGACAACACCTTGTTGTCTCTGGGCAGTTGGACATCATTGGCACAAGTGGGCATGTATGTAATTTATACCCAACCCATCAATACCCGTCATGACGCACTCACTTCCAGATCTCGTTTTGGACTGATACTGCAATTATATTTCTGTCTCATCAATGAGACACAGGCCGTTATAACCAGATACGTTGGTTCTGGGGGGCAGTTCACCTTTAAAATCAATAGATGGGGTTGAATTTCCTGAATTGACCACACACACATGCATGTGTTTTTGTGTTCACTCTGCCAATATGTTTTCCTGGAAGACACAAGAATAGAACATTTAATTGCCGGTTTCACTTTTCACAAACGTGCAACAAACGGCCCCTGGCTCTCAAATTGGGGACTGGCTCAGAAGGTCATGATGACCATTGGGTAGAAACAGAACCCTGATGGGTTTTAATCCTTGGTTTAGCTGTGGTCATTACAGCCGGGGCATCAAAAAGAGGGATTGGTTAGAGTCAATCGGCTGTGCGAGCTGCGCTGACCACAGACCCCATAATGGCAGGCAGCTCTTCAACAGGATCAGGTAGGATTAACTTCACCACTTTTAATTGGCAAGCCTTTTCTCTGACTGCCTTTTTTTGGCGCAGGTGGGGGTTGGCTGTTTTCTGAATTCTCTATTGAGGGCTGAGTGCCACAAGGTGTGGAGTTAGGTTGATGCCAGTGGTTGTTGTATGAATAGACAGGCTTTCATTAATTGGTCATTTAGTTTATTGATGGACACTGCCGATTTACCTGGTTGTCAAGCTCACCAATTCCGGTAGCCATACCTGATGTACAGTGCATTCTGAAAGTATTCCCTAATCAATCCACACACAGTACCCCATAATGACAAAGAGAAAGGTTTGTTTGTTTTTTGTGCATTTTTGCAAATTGGTTAAAAATACAAAACAGAAATACATTATTTACATAAGTATTCAGACCCTTTGTTATGAGACTCGAAATTGAGTTCAGGTGCATCCTGTTCCATTGATCATCCTTGAGATGTTTCTACAACTTGATTGGAGTCCACATGTGGTAAATTCAATTGATTAAATATGATTTGGAAAGGCACCCACCTGTCTATATAAGGTCCCACAGTTGACAGCGCATGTCAGAGCAAAAACCAAGCCATGCGGTCGAAGGAATTGTCCGTAGAGCTTTGTGTCGAGGCATAGATCTGGGTAAGGGTACCAAAACATTTCTGCAGCATTGAAGGTCCCCAGGTAGCCTAGTGGTTAGAGCGTTGGACTAGTAAACGAAAGGTTGCAAGATTGAATTCCCGAGCTGACAAGGTAAAACTCTGTCGTTCTGCCCCATAACAAGGCAGTTAACCCACTGTTCCTAGGCCGTCATTGAAAATAAGAATTTCTTCTTAACCGACTTGCCTGGTTAAATAAAAAACACAGTCGCCTCCATAATCCTTAAATGGAAGAAGTTTGGAACCACCAAGGCTCTTCCTAGAGCTGGCCGCCCGGCCAAACTGAGCAATCGGGGGAGAAGAGCCTTGGTCAAGGAGGTGACCAAGAACCCGATGGTCACTCTGACAGAGCTCCAGAG
Source organism: Oncorhynchus masou masou (assembly GCF_036934945.1). NCBI lineage: Eukaryota > Metazoa > Chordata > Actinopteri > Salmoniformes > Salmonidae > Oncorhynchus > Oncorhynchus masou. The sequence goes on along the minus strand of NC_088217.1, from coordinate 43,325,289 downwards.
TTCCTCTGTGGAGATGGGAGAACCTTCCAGAAGGACAACCATCTCTACAGCACATCAATCATGCCTTTATGGTCGAGTGGCCAGACGGAAGCGACTCCTCAGTAAAATGCAGATGACAGCCCGCTAGGCAAGTCAGTTAAGAACAAATTCGGCCTGCCCGGACAAACTCTAACCCGGACGAAGCTGGGCCAATTGTGTTGCCTTATGGGACTCCCAATCACGTCCGGTTGTGATACAGCCTGGAATCGAACGAGGGTCTGTAGTGATGCCTCTAGCATTGAGATTCAGTGCCTTAGACCGCTGCGCCACTCGGGAGCCCCGACAACGACCCTAAGCACACAGCCAAGACAACACAGGAGTGACGTTGGGTTGAGTCTGTGAATGTCCTTGAGTGAGGACTTGAACCCGATCAAACATCTCTGGAGAGACCTGACAATAACTGTGCAGCGACACCTCCCATCCAACCTGACAGAGCTTGAGAGTATCTGCAGAGAAGAACGGGAGAAACTCCACAAATACAGGTGTGCCAAGCTTGTAGCGTCATAGCCAAGAAGACTCGAGGCTGTAATCGCTGCCAAAGGTGCTTCAATGAAGTACTAAGTAACGGGTCTGTAATTGTGATATTTCAATTTAAAATGTTTGCTAAAATGTATAACTTGTTGTTGCTTTGTCAATATGGGCTATTTTGTGTAGATGGTGAGGGGGAAAAAAACATTTCATCCATTTTAGAATAAAGCTGTAACGAATATACACACAAACACACACACACTAAATTTAAGGTACTCGATGAGGAACTACTGCGTACTCCTTGAGACTCTGACCTCAGTGTTTGTGTTATGTGTCTATGTGTATGCATGAGTCTGTGTGTGTGAATACAATTCCCCTTATACTCACCACAGGGTCTAGTGAAAAAGTGATTATTCCCTTCAAGCCATTACCATTGCTATTGATTTACACAGCCATTATGTTGCTGCCTGCCTGTCTATCTGTCTGTCTGGGCATGGAGGCCAGTCTCTCCTTAAATGGATACTGGGGGGATATAGCCGTTTTCCAATGTAATTAAAAAAGGACTAGTGGTCCTGCTGAGGTCCAAATGGCTCCGTCAGTCCTGACAATGTCATTATAGCTTAAATAGAACCATCTACTGCCATCTAGCTACAGACCAACACACACACACACACACTCACAGACACACCAGCATGCCTGTCACATGCTCATTACCACAAATATAAACTCTCACTCGCTTCTCCCTTTATCGCTCTAGCACACGCTCTCTCAGACACTCAGAAATGCACACTTAGGGAAGGAACTATAGCCTCTGAGTAACTAGGATTGGAGTGTGACAGAAAGAGAGCAGGGGGCCCTCCCTCCTCCTCCAGTTCCCAGACTGTGGCAGTGTAGTCCCCTCAGCCGGACAGTCCTCCAGGGTACAATAGGCTCCTGCTACAGCTTGATTTAGGAGAATTATCATAATCAGATGAAATCTCATGCAGGGCTGGCTGGGGCTGGGTCTCATGGTGCTCCTGGTGCCAGTGTAGCTCCTGCTCTGTCCCAGTGCCATTTTTAGAGCCCCATACTACAGCCACAGGAGGGAGGCTGACAGCCCAGACATCCCAGCTGAAGGCCCTGGACAGGGCCAGTCCTCATCGCACAAATTGCATTGACACACTATTTGTACTGTGTATGGGAGGATGCATTGACCACGTATGTTCTTTCAGTACACTGTTGCCTAGAGCGAACAGTTATTTATTCCACCCAGTAGAACTCATTCCATTCTGTAGGCTATTTCTATCTGTAACATTGTGAATGTTCCTTCCTGCTGAAAGATTACTGAAATTGTATATAGTGCGTCTCTTCTTAAAGGAACAGGTCTCTCCTGGTGTTTCCTCTAGGCCAGGCTGTGAGTAGGTCTTCGGCAGCACCTACTGGCTGTAGGTGAAACCACACTACCTGTACAGTATCAGTAGCCTGGGCTGCTGCTGTAGACAGACAGACACTGCTCCCTGCTGCTCACTCCGGAACTGCACTCTTTCCACACCCCTCTGCAGTCACACAGTGGCACTGAAACACACAAACCCTCACTGTTTGTTTTTTGACCAGCTGTGTGTTTGTTGAACCCTTTGTATGGTGAGCTTCTTAGAAAGTGTCTGTTGGTGTTAGATCTAGGAATTAGTTCTAGGAATCCAGACAGAGCCAGCAAGTATATTCCCTTATACCGTATCTATGTCTATTTCTTTCCGTATAGAAACCAATTGTATAGCAGTACAGTGTGAAGACCTATATAAAGATTCAAAGGAATGTTTGTTGTCTCAGATTGTATTTGTTAACCAGCTGATAACATTGAATTTGACATTTTAGTAATTTAGCAGACGCTCTTATCCAGAGCGACTTACAGGAGCAATTAGGGTTAAGTGTCTTGTTCAAAAGGCACATTGACAGATGTGTCACCTAGTCGGCTCAGGGATTCAAACCAGCAACCTTTCATTACTGGTCCAACTCTCTTAACGGCTAGGCTACCTGCCCCGTTCATGGCCTCCACAGAAATATGATCCCTGTGATTCGTCAATCTAAATGAAGTTGATAGGACAGTGTATTGAGCCTCTGAGTGAAAGCAGTGCCCTTTGAGATGAAGATCTAACAGAGGACGGAGGATAATACGCTACGATTTTTGGTTCGAAAAGGACTTTAGATACCCTATTTGCTGTGTGTCTGCCCATGGCCTTCCCCTCCTCTACTGAGATCACACAATTGATTGTTTTGTGCAGAAGTCAAGAAATATGTTTAGAATGACGTGTTATCTCACTGGACAAAAGTGCTGAAATATTAGGAGTTAAGTGGCGGCGGTAATATAATTCCCGCTTCTATTGATTAGACAGCCAAGCTCCTGAGATTGCACACGTCATGCAATCTTAATTACACACCAGCCAGGAGAGCCGAGCCGACACGTGGACACACACACACACGCACACTGTAGTAATGTGGAACACCTGCGTTATGTAAATTCCCTCCTCCCTGCTGTACCGTTCTCACCTGTGAAATCAGTGAACACCACATAAACAGCTGGCCTCTTTCTATTATTTTGCTTTTTCTAGGCTTTTTTTTTTCTCTGTTTTTTTCAAAGGGTAAGCTCTCTCTTTCGCTTCTCTTTTCTCTATCATTGCTTTGTTGGTTAACCAGTGTCGGCCCCAAGGTTATAGTGACTCGGGTGTGGGTGTGTCTGCATGGTTAGAGCTTCACTGGGATATGATCAGATCAGCAGAGACCCCACCAGCTGTCTCCTCCACTACCCCCCCCCCCACACACACACACACACACACACACTGCAGCCAATGGAAGACAGTACACGTCCTCTGCCCTTTTCAAGACCAGTGGCTTTCACACTCTTTCCCAGACAGTGTTGTATTTTACCAATAAATTATGCCATGCATCCTTCTTTGGTGCATCCGTCATTGGGTTCAGTTAAGTTCTCCTGTGTTCTGTGTCTTTTTAGTCAGTTTGGTGAGATGCATCTTTCTACGTCAGGCTATTCACTGTGTGTGTGTGTTTGTTCTAGGGACCAATGTGCAGGAGGCCAAGAGGATCCTGTCAGAGAGTGGACTGCCCATTATAACCGCCAACGACCTGGAAGACGCTGCAAAGAAAGCTGTGGCTGCCATTGCCAAGAAGTAGTGGCCCTCAAGCCTGCCATAATCCTGACCAGCCCTTTCGTTCTGAGCACCCTGTTCCCACTCCTCAGTCCACCCAAAAGCACAGGACAGGTACACCGACCCTTCATCGAACCTTTCACCTTCCTGTCTTATCATGATTAACTGCAATATTTATGTTGGTGCTCCATTAGGAAATGACTTGGCATCCTGACTCTTTAATTGTGCATTCCATTTTGATAGGCTGAGAAACGTAACTGTGTTTCTCCAGCGATATGAATACCTTTTCAAAGACTGAAGCATACAATGGCATTATTGTTTTATCAAACCATATAACACAAAATGATAGACATTGACTTCATAAACTAAATGGCAGGTTCCAGACTGCATTTTCATATGCCATTACCATCACTGTGAAATCATTAAAATATAACTTTATTCTGGAAATGCTCTGTGGTGTGTAGCTAACGTGGTGCACCTGGAGTATTAGAAATCAGCATTTGATGTGTTTTGTTTGTGTTATCTTTGAGTTGTAGTAGGTGACCTCACGGGTTTGCCTTGGTTGAAGTCCAGTTTATTGATGCCTTAATCAGAGCTCCTTGGTATGTGAAATCGCAACACATGGGTCACTCTAAATCTCAGACTACATGATGAGTGTTATGTTTGAAACAACTTCAAACACAACGTTGAAGGCATTCCACATGGATGTTGACTCCAATGCTTCCCACAGTTGTGCCAAGTTGGCTGGATGTCTTTTCGCTGGTGAACCATTCTTGATACACATGGGAAACACTGTTTTTTTGGTTTACATGATTCCATATGTGTTATTTCATAGTTTTGATGTTGTTCTACAATGTAGAAAATAGTCAAAATAAAGAAACCCATGAATGAGTAGGTGTGTCCAAACTTTTGACTGGTACTGTACCTTTTGATCATTCATCTGTGCCAACTTCACGAGGCCAACCAGCCAACACTCTGTCACATGGCCAATGTGTTCGAGATATTGTTTAAACAAAACACCATTGTAATTTCCTTTTTATAACCATGAATGTTTGTCGACCCATTGAGATTAGGTCAACTGCACAGTATGAATCATTTGAGAGCTTAATGAAGGTGACTTTCATAAATTGTGTCTGTGTGGATTTATTATGTGCTGTGTGTTGTTCATCTGGTTTCAGTTTTTTACATAGTTGTCTTGTACACCTATTTGTGTGTCTTATCGCCTTGGTGGAGACTGAACCTGACGACTGGATACATTTCAAATCCAAAGCTTTTAATAAAGCTGTGAGTACATATATTCAGTCTGAAGCTCTTCTAATAAATCTCAATGTGTCCTAGGAGGAGAGGACTGTCCTTCATGGGCCGGAGTGGAGTGAGCTGTAAAGAAAGTGAGGGAGAGATTAATGCTATCCCTGTCAGATAGATTGATGGATCATCTGTCACAATATCAAAGAGGACAACCACACCCACCAGATCAATTGCCACCTCCATGTAAGACACACCAAGACACGTACTGTAGACCCGGAATACAGTTTTTCTCATACACAGAGAAGAATTGAATAAAATGCCCCTCCCACAAGCTTTATACATATTCTCACACTCTCGCTCACTTTTTCTCACACGCCCGTTAGGCAGCGGCCTACAGCGGCAGATTAACGAGGGCAGCATTTCCCGAGCTGAACTGACCAAGACGCACCTCCAACAACACATAACACCTCACCATTATTCTGCCCAAAAACAATGATACTTTCTCTCGCCCAGTGGCATAAGGGCTATTTTCTGTGAGCGCTAATGCCGCCCCATGATAAACGGTGCCCACTTTAACAAAGGCAGGGGCGCAAAATATGTAGCTTGTGCACACACAGCACGCCTCATCAGGGTGCTGTTGGAGAGACGCTGCGGTGCTCCACCAACTTAATCCAACATAAATCATGTAGCCTACAATATAAAGAACAGTAGCCTCTGTGGCTTTTCTGTAGCCCATAGACTGGAGACCAGATGTATTACAATGTCATGAGACAGACACTTTTTCAATCACGTCAGTTCATGAAGAGCGAGATTGCAGGAGAAAGTCTACTAAAAAGGCAAGGGGGCAGACAGCTTTGGCGTGGCCTCAGCATTATCAAACAGACTTCACAAACAACAACAGGGCTTTGTTGGAGCCAATTTCTTCCTATAAAAAAAGATGTAGGCATACCTGTTTGACAGATGCAATTATGCTATCCATAGATTTGTCTGCTTAGCCACATCCTCCAATACTGTCACCATGCATTCCTTATGTACCTCCGTGTCTGTGAAGGGCTTGGTGTGTTTGGTTAAAACCATGCCTCGAATTGAGTGAGGGTATACCATACCCTCGGTTAAAGAAAAGTACAAAAAGGATACCGATTGTTAGCTTTTGAAATAATTAAAGTATTCAGATTATATAAAGCTTATATAACAATGCTTAACTCTGTGATGCCTTATGCTAGAAACAAGCTTTAAAATGGCCGTAAAATACGTGAGTTCGCTGCATAGGCCTATGGGGATATATTGGTTAGTCTCTGACATTCTGAAGCTGAGCTGCGGCCTTCAGTATTCGAGGAGACAAAAAATGGACTTTGCTTTTCTGTCGCTAATAATTGAGTTTTTCACTTTCCGAAAAGATAAATGTTTAAACCCAGGCAGCTTTTGGAAAGGAAAGGGGGATACCTAGTCAGTTGTACAACTGAATGCATTCAACTGATGTCTCTTCGGCATTTAACCCAACCCCTCTGAATCGGGGATGTGCGGGTGGCTGCCATAATCGACATCCACGTCTTCGGGGAACAGTGAGTTAACTGCCTTGCTCAGGGGCAAAACGACAGATTTTTACCTTGTCAGCTCAGGGATTCGATCCAGCAACCTTTCGGTTACTGGCCCAACGTTCTAACCACTAGGGAAGCACTTCTGTTATTGGGTTAAGCAACGGACGAGTAGCCAGCAGTTAAAGTTGACATTTTTCTGTGTCGGTCAAACCTCTGTCTGGGTGGAAAGGTAAGTATTTAAAGTGCCATGCTTAGATTCATGAGGACGTCTAAGATTGAATTATTTGCACACAGCATCCGTTTCATTGCAAACAAGACACTCTGGTTTGACATTGGAGAAATATGGTAAGAATGCCTCTTTCTCTGTCCACTCTTCCCGGGAACTTCTATTTTCATTTTCCACCTTTCTTTTGAGACATTTTGAGAGCAAAATGTTATTTTGATTGCAAGCTGTTTTTCCCCAATCAACGTACAAAGAAATATAAAAATATCTAATTTAATAGAAACATTGGTGATGTTATCAGTCTAATCAGATTGAAATTAAAAGGCTGTTATTGACATTGAACTGATATAACCTACTAACCAGATGTGTTAAAAATTGTGTTTAATTTGTAGCATAGGCCTATGACTTTGGCTGCTATTATGCTAATTATGTTCAAAACTATTGCCGAACCCTGCTGTACACTATTCTAGTTTAGGGGGGGCACCTATTGCAACAGAATGACCAGGCCTGCACACATTTTACAAGACCACGAGTTCCAGCCGTGTGTGTGTGAAAATCAGATGATTGATCTGAAAAGACTCACTGACAATTGCCATAATGAATTCATGAGCACAGGGGGTCAGACTGGGCTACTTTTGAAAGATCACCAACATATCTGGGTGAAATAGATAGTGAAAAAGATTCCTAACTAGAGGCCTTAAACCTGCAGTAGAGAGACCTACGGTGGGCACCATGGCTGCATTTTTACAAGAGCTTTTTCGTATATATGAAAGTGGTGGTGGGGGGGGCATGGAAAAATAAAATCAACCTTATATCCTGCCTGGTTGGCCCTGTCCGGGACTATAGTCGAACAGGGCCACAGTGTCTCCCGAGCCCTCCTCTCTAAGCATCCAGTAATTATTTTCATTTTTTTTATTTTATCTTTATTTTACTAGGCAGGTCAGTTAAGAACAAATTCTTATTTTCAATGACGGCCTAGGAACAGTGGGTTAACTGCCTGTTCAGGGGCAGAACGACAGATTTGTACCTTGTTAGCTCGGGGGTTTGAACTTGCAACCTTCCAGTTACTAGTCCAACGCTCTAACCACTAGGCTACCCTGCCGCTATGCTGCAATTATTTATGTGTCGGGAGCTAGGGTCAGTCTGTTATATCTGTAGTATTTCTCCTGTCTTATCTGGTGTCCTGTGTGAATTTAAGTATATGCTCTCTAATTCTCTCTCTCTCTTTCTCTTCTCTCGGAGGACCTAGGACCATGCCTCAGGACTACCTGGCCTGATGACTCCTGGCTGTCCCCAGTCCACCTGGTCTTGGTGCTGCTCCAGTTTCAACTGTTCTGCCTGAACCCTGACCTGTTCACTGGATGTGCTACCTTGTCCCGGACCTGCTGTTTTCGACCCTCTCTCTCTCTCTACCGCACCTGCTGTCTCTAACTCTGAATGATGGGCTATGAAAAGCCAAATGACATTTACTCCTGAGGTGGTGACCTGTTGCATCCTCTACAACTACTGTGACCTGTTGCACCCTCTACAACCACTGTGATTATTTTTATTTGACCCTGCTGGTCATCTATAAATGTTTGAACATCTTGGCCATGTTCTGTTATAATCTCAACCTGGCACAGCCAGAAGAGGACTGGCCACCCCTCAGAGCCTGGTTCCTCTAGGTTTCTTCCTCGGTTCCTGCCTTTCTCGGGAGTTTGTCCTAGCCACCATGCTTCTACATCTGTATTGCTTGCTGTTTGGGGTTTTAGGCTGGGTTTCTGTTCAGCACTTTGTGACATCGGCTGATGTAAAAAGGGCTTTATAAAATACATTTGATTAATTAATTGGCCAGCAAACACTATTGGTGTGTCTGAGTTCTAAAAGGTTTATCCAGCCAATTTACAAGGCAAATAAATGTAAATTAAGGGTCTGTTTGAATGAGGGTCATATTAAAAGGGGAAATTAAGGGGCTGTTTGAACGAGGGTCATATAAACATTGTCTTGTGTTTTTTACAGCTAACATACCACAAGTTGCTACAAGTCATATGTGGTTAGGTATCACCTTGTTTGTCTTTCCCATTGCAGTGTCATCTTCTGAACAAGTCCAGCTTCTTCCCCAGATCTTGATGGTGGCGGCCTACGGTAGCCTTGTAAATGGGCTGGATGGTTCAATAATTGCCTTATTTCATGCTCTTCCTACGGTATGTCAGAAATAACCCGGCTGATGGATTGGACTGTGGAATTTAAAGCTTGTTAAAGTGGGCTTTGACGTTGACATTGTTTAATTCAGAAGAGAGGCAGAGGTCAGAAGAAAATGTGTACGCTGATTTACTCTCCAAAATTAGTGCAGCACTGTCATATAAATATAGATGAGGGGAGAACTATTGGAGGTCACCCAGTGGATTAGATCATTTACCCACAGCTCTTAACTTGGCTAATACCTTCTGAGACAGAGCGCGGGCTAACAGCACAGACATACACACACACTTGCTTATTCTTTAATTAAACTGAATTATTATACCAGGAGTACATTCCTCACTTTTTGACTCCCTTTATTTATCCCTGTAATTGTCCATTTTGATTCCTGAAAGCTTTGCATGATTTTTTAAATTATTTCTCAGAATTGATGTCAAAACAGTAATTGCCACTTTATGAAGCTGCCTTTTGTGTTTAACTCTAAACTGAGAACTAGCGATCTTGAAAAACATTATTTTGGCTCTTCGGCTTTAGACCATAAGGTCAAGTCGGCCTTGCGGTAAGTATTGGTTATTTATTGAGTCATTTGTTGGCAAGAACCACTAATATATTAGTTCTTAAAAAACAAATGGCATTGTAAATTGCATACAGCTATTGTACTTTTGCCTTTTTGGGGGGACATTGGTAGTCCAATATGTAAGCGTTTCAGATGGCTTGTTTGGCTGCCAAGGCAGTGGACAGATGAGGATAGGAGGCTCGGGGGAGCACCTGCACCTTTTAATTGTTCAACTTCTAAATCAATTATGACACATCCCTTACTATTGTCACTGGTTGCACTAATTGCACTGTTTGTCTACATAACCTGGTTCTAGCATTCATGACATTACCCTGAAGAAGGCACAGTGATGACGAAACATTGGTGTTTTATCCAATTAATTACTGGGAGTTTATATATATATATAGAATATATATATATATATAGATATATATATATATATATATATATATTCTAAATCAAACCATAAAAATATACTCTGACAGGTTTTATGGCAAAAAGCAACTAAGAGTCTGAATGAAAATGTCAGGGTGAGAAAGCCTCAGACAGTTTATATTCTGTTTGTCTATGGTTGTTGTTCAAGTCTTAACATTTGGCCGGCAGAAAAATGTATTTCCCTCTCCTGTAATTGTTGCCAGTGTGTCTGTCTGTAATTGAAGGACTTTAAAATCGATTAAGAAATGTAGTTTTGGTAGGAGACACTTTCCTTTTTCTTTTGCTATGCTGTTCCAATCTAACCTCATTCATTGTTTTTAGTGACAAACATTATCTGTTTGTCAAGGATTTGATGGATTCATGAACACCGAATCCATCTTGACCTCAACTAAATAATGTAATGTTTTTTGGCTTCACTGTTTTGAACTTTGTTTTTTTGCGAAGGCAACAGATTTGGAGTTCTTGCACTCTTTTCTACCATGGATATACATTTTTTTTAAAAAAGGAATTGAGTCTGCAATTGCTTGTGGGAAATTAACTCCTATATTGGACCAACTGCCATACAGTATTTGAAACTCAACAATGACCTCTTTGCCTTTATCACCTTTTCCCTATCCCTCCCACTCTCTCTTTATCCCTCCCTCTCTCGCTCTCTCTTTATCCCTCCCACTCTCTCTTTATCCCTCCCTCTCTCGCTCTCTCTTTATCCCCTCTCTCTCTCTCTCTCTCTCTCAGGCTACTGTACCTCTTCACAGAGAGCTTTTCATTCCCTCTCTCGTCAGTGAGCAGTTAATCACCCTGTATTAATTAAAAGAGTGAGCAAAAGGTGCATGAACTGAATACACCCCGCCATTCAGCCGTGTCGTCTTTTCAAATATTTGTTAGTTCTCCATTGTTTCATAAACTTTCGCCTGAGCAAACTTTTGACAGTGATTTGTATGTGTTTGTGAGCTGTCTCTGATCCAATTATCTACAAAGTGGTGTCAGGAGAGAAGGCTTCAATAACGAAGGAATCTACTGATACACTGACACTAATTAAAAGCTCATTTGGTGTGACCTCTGAACGCCTCTTTAATTATAACAGAAGCACAAGCAACATAATGCTGTTTCAAATTGCCTGATAATTAGGCTCTGGAGCTTCCTGGTGGAGTTCTCAGCAGGTGTGCTTGTGACATGCTCACACATTCCAAGTCCCACAATGCACTCCTCTGAGTTTACGCCCATAAAGAAGAAAGGGGACATGAAATCCTGAGAGGTTAAAACAATAGGTTATTAATGACAAAACAATGCAGATATTTCAGAAATGTGCTGCATTCATTTTCTTTAAACTGGTTTGTTATAGAGGCTTTATAGACCTAGATGATTATTTTTTTTACATTAATGCACACAGGTAGTAGACCACTCTAACCAGTTCGCACACTACGATTTAGAAAGTGAGAAAGAAACACAAAAGAACATTGTGTAGTTGTCTACGTGTCTCAATTCTGTGCAAGCGTGCACGTGTGCGTGCATGTGGCGAGGTTGAAGGTGACTTTGGGAGTTAATAGCTTTAACCAGAGGGTTGTGCGGTCTCTTTTTCCGTCTCCTTCCTCAAACTCGGGGTGAATATATGAAGCCTGTGCATGTCAAGTGCTATTGCCGTCAAACGTGCTTGACTGCAGCGTACGATCTGAGGAGAGGGTGTGCGGAGCGCCAAGGAAAAGTGGCCTGTCACCTGTGATTTTGTCGATGTGCTAAAGCATGGCGGTAATGAGGAGATGAAGGCTGCAGAAGCGATACTGAAGCGATGAAGCACACACACTCACACAACAAGGTGATGAAGTTTGGCATCCTGGCTTGTGTGGAGATCTCCCCTTCTACTTAACACGTTTTGATGCAAGCAGGCGTGGTAATCAGTGTGCATGTGGGTTTACTTGTTTTCCTGTGTGTACCCGAGTTAATGTGATAACAAGGTGTGTGGGAGGGTGTGGGGTTGTATGTGTGCGTGTGATAGTATTAGTGTATGTGTTTCTGGTTGGTGGACGGGGAGGATGTTTGAGTATGGAAATATGCTTGTTTGTATGTGTAGAGCTTGGTCTGCTGATTGTTGAAAAAGTGCAAAGTTATCTGGAGAAAGTGTTGATTGGGTGTTTAACAGTAGCCTACTACACAGCTTCATTAGCCCTAATGTGCCTCCAATGCCTGGTAAGGTTGGAGATGACGATGCCCAGGGTATGTTTACATTCAACTGATCTACCACTACAGTAGTTATAGATGTAACCCGTGTATGATCTAAGGACATCATTTTCCTTTGCTGTACTAAAGGAAGTCTGTAAATGTTGTACATGCTATGCACAGGTTTCCCGTAAAATCCCCCAAAAAATATTCCCATACAAAAATGTGCACAGAGAGTCTGTATACAGAGATGGGGACTGCACTGAGTAATACTGTAATGTCAATATCTGTGTATGTGTGTGTGTGTGTGTGTGTGTGTCGCTAGCGCTCTGTGAGATCAGTGTGGCACCCTCTCCTAAATGAGCACATTACTTACATCCACTGGATATTTCAAACACTTCCAGTTGTAAAATTCTCCATTACATGGGTCAGCCAAGGGCAATGGGAGACGAATAAGTACCTATCCTTTTCCAAAGGCTCGGCCCCACCAATAACTCCCTCCTGCTGAGATCTCTGTCAGTGCTCTGATTGCCTTTTATAAAGCCTCATTCACACAGACAAGTAGCTTTTTTTCTCAATGAGCCATTTTCCCCAGCATGTCAGATACTGGGATATTAATGAATGCACAATGACAGTTCTTAGAGAGTGAGACGGCCGTCCTGCCGCCGGGAATTTACCCGCAGTTCCTTGGCCAGAGAAAGAAGTATCAGACTGTAAAAACAAATAGGCGGAGGTCAGAATCTCATCTCCTCCCAGAGATTAAAAACTCATCTCTCAAAGCACTGCTGCTTTATTGAGGCTGATTCTTGGGGCCCTTCATGCAAATGGAGGTGTGATTAGTCTGGGTGTTAGCTTGGCAGAGCCGCAGTGGGGTGAGGACACAGTGTCCCTCTGTCCAATTACCACTGTCTGTCTGTATTACTGCAGGGACCCATGTCCACACGCATCATTAGGGGACAGAGCTCTCCATGACACACACACACTAATACAAACATACTAACACACACACACACACACACACTAATACAAACGTACTAACACACACACTAATACTAACACACACACTAATACAAACACATACTAACAAACACATACTAATACAAACACATACTAGCACACACTAATACAAACACGCGCACACAAACACATACTAACACACACACACACAAACTGGAACAGCCTTTGGACGTGAAGTGCAGTGGCAAATGCCACAGATCCCCTTTAACATATTAACTTAGATACAGCTATTGGAGTAGTGTTCAAACAAAGAGGGTTACAGTGTTTAACCACTAAAGAATGACCATTCCAAGAATCTTCAGAACATTGTTCTAATCTGGTGGATCACGGAAGGCATCATCAACCATGGGCTATACGTTCTATGGAAAATTATGACCTTTGTGGATAATTTAACTTTTGCATTCAAGAGCAGCTCAAACATGTAAGAATGAGTTATGGCTATTTAATTCTACCATGCTGATATACTGTGTGTTATAGGGAAGTAATGCATGCTCTAGAATGCCCTTCAAGCCAATCAGAAACGAGTATTCAACAATGCCATGGTATAAAATAAATAAACTGAGTGGTTCGAGCCCTGAATGCTGACTGGCTGACAGCTTCGGTATATCAGACCGTATACCACAGATTTGAGAAAATATTTAGTTTTGATGCTCTAATTACATTGGTAGCCAGTTTAAGGTAGCAATAAGGCACCTCGGGTTTGTGGTATGTGACCTATATACAGTACCAATGCTAAGGCCTGTATTCAGGGCTGCCGCCTTGCCGTGGTATATTGGCCATATACCGCACATCCTCTGACCTTATTGCTTGATTATAAAATGGAGGAATAGAGGATTTGGAAGTGTTTCTTCTCTATGGGAGAAAAATGTGATCTCAGTGGGATTCTACACCAGTGAAGTTTATACCCTGATGTAAGCTTCACATTGGGCCATTCTCTACCATAGTTCCTGAATGGATCAGAGGGTTCTTCCACTGCACAATGAAATCAATAAGTTATAACGCTAATATTATCAAGTTCATCTCTCTGACGCTACTGTGGTAGGTCATGAATGTTAACTAACTGGTTTGAGTGGGTGTTATAGTTGTGGGTGATCCGTTCCATGCTGTTTGACTGCCTGTAGATGAGCCTGAGCTTTTCTTTGAATAGGAAATGTGTTCCTGCATAATGGCTCTGAGATGTGATGCAATAATGAGCTGAAATTTTTAGGATTTCACCAATCATTAAAAAGCAGCACCTGATGCCTTTTTTATGAAGGGGGCCCCAGCAAAAAGGTCTGGGTAAGATGAGATATGATGTTCATACAGGTTTGTTTCCTCATTAACCTTATTTTATGCAAGCAAATGCAGTTCGATCTGAAGTTTATGAAAGACACCATCTTATTTAATTTTTTTCTCCCTGCGATCCTTTCAAGTTGACCATCGATGTCTGAGGGTCATGTCTGCTTTTGGTGTGGACTGAATTCAGTGTGAGTTTTCTATTTAATGAGCCTGGTTTCTCTGGCAAGGTCAGGGCCGTGTGCCACAGCCACAGCAGCTGACATGTACTCAGTGTATATCCTTCCTCACCATGTTATTGAGTCACAGCACTGATACAAGGTCAGAGAAAACAAGCTCGTACCTAACTCCCCATCTCCCATCAACACACGCCCGGACACACACTTCCTCTTTCCCCTTGTTTCCCTTCCCTTCCACCCCACTGTGGACTAAAGTTGCCTGACTGTGAGTAGGACATGTCATCCTCCTGGCCTGCAGGGCTATGTCTTTTAATAAGTATGTATATTTATCTCATACCCCCTGTCCATGTCTCTATCTAGATCAATACGGATTAGTATTTCACACCAAATCAAAATTCACCCTCAGGGGGTTGATGAGGATACAACCTGAACCAGCGGACATTTTAAGGAAGTTTATATTACATAGAATTCCCATCTAATACGATCTGTGTTTATGGAGTATTGGAAACATTATCTAACCATTCCAATCAAGTATCCTATAGATGAAGACTGACAAGCACATAGCAGGCAAGGTCATATACAATAAAACACATTGGTTATGTTAAACTGAATGGCAATTAAGGTTTTATTATTCCATAGTTGTTTTTGAGTTAGTGTCATATTCTCAATCTGTGCTGCTGTTCAAATGGGGTCTTTAGGGGCATATGATGGAAATGGGTGATACGGTACTTAATAAAGTAGTTGGTGTTCCCAAATCATAGTTTTCCTCTACTGGGACTAACCAATTGTCCTTGAATGATACGCGCAGAGTGAATAGACTTTTAGAGCACACAACAGAGTACAAAAGAGAACCCATGATTTGCTTTTAGGCCTATAACCTGGAAAGGAACGACAAGTGTTGCCATTATCTAATACTTATATGAGCCATTCCTAACAGCTCAACGGAGGATCAAAAGATTATATTACAGAATTCAAACCCTTATACTCAAGCATTGAAACAGCTGTCAATTTGCCACCTTGGTGGAGCAGGTAAGTTGTTTGGTGAGTTTGACTTCCACCTGTCACCCCACCTGGATCCATTATCCTTGACTTGTCCTTTAGGGAAGAGCTGCCTGGGCTGCACACTCCATGGAAGACTCCATTCGGTACTTAATGACATTGACGAGCCTCGTTCTGCAGCTGCTGGCGCATCCTGTGGGGGTGAAGTATGTAAGAGCATCAACACCCCCTCCAACTCCTTCCCTGTCCTCCCTCCCTCCCCTCTCGCCCTGCTCCTAAGCGCTGCAGATGACATTTCATAAAATATTCATAAAAAACAATCTCTAAACGGCGTAATTAGAGGCAGGATTTAATGTCGGCCTTATCCGAGGCTCCGGTTTTGCAGTTGCCTCCATGTGCATTATGGGAGACCATGCTACAGTGCCGCTGCACACAAACGCCGGGTGCCACACGCTCGGCCAATAACCTCTGCCGGGTTTTGTCGTGTCACATGCCCTGCTCAAACCTCATCCTTGAACGCATGCTGGATTCCTTAACCTCTCCTCTTTGATGTGACATCAGTATTTATACCACTGCTGTCGTACACACAGAACAGGAACCAACAGTTGCATGGAAACGTCCTGAAGAGAAAGGCCTGACAGTCAGCCCATTCCTGCTGAATGGGATGTAGAATAGGTCTTGTCTGCACATTATTGCATTTCAGATTATTAATTACTTGCCAATTACTTAAACAAATATGGTACATTAAGTGCCTAATTTCCCAGATAACTCTGAACAGATGGATACTGCTGTGCTGGATAATGAGTAGGCTACCTGGGTCCAAGCAGAGTGATGTCATGCACTACTAGCTGCCCTGCCTTCCTCCACGACATGTAGTAATAGGTCTGCATATTAGGGGGCTATTGAACCTGATATTACTGGACCGTGACTTGCATATGTTTCAAATGGCCCTACGGATGAGCTTCCTCTATCCATGTGTTATTCATTCATTATAGTTAGTTATGGAAAGTCCAAAAATAAGTGAATGTGTACTATGTGACACCACTTGATAGCAGTGTAATGTGTTGGAGTGTGTTCCTGTATGTTCAGAGTGATATCGAGGTGGCCTTGGAATAAGGCGTATATTTAAGGATTATTTTGAATTGTACACATGTGCAGCTAAAGGCTGAGTACATAGGCCTATATGAGTAAGCACATAAAAAAAAGAGATGTGCTATACAATATTAGAGTTAAGCAGCATTAAGCAATCTCACAAAGTAAGGCGTAGGGCTGTTGTAGTATCTGTCAGTCTGAGTAGGGGGAAGGTTCAGTTTGTGACTGGGTCAGGTAGATCTGCCGATGACATGGCCATCCGAAGCAGCCATTTGTTGTCATCCTGTGATTTTGCTTCTGGGCAAAAGATCTGCCGAGGTGGGTGCAGCGGGACTCCAAGGTCTCCAAGTCCAGGTCATTGCATGCAGAGTCAGAGGAGGTGTTGGTGGGGTCCATGATGATTTTGGTTGCAGATCATTGGATCTTCTCAAGTTGGTTGTGTCGGTGGGCTGTGAGACCTGGGTGCCATACTGGAGCGGCGTACTCAAGTACTGGACAGACAAAGCCAAGTGTAGACTGTCAGAAGGTCTTTTGGTTGGAGGTTGAAATGGCGAAGACAGTTCATCATGAAGAGCTTTCGGTTCTTTGGTGGTGATGTCATAGAAGTTTGTGTCCCATTTTAGTTTGTCTTGGAGCGTTATGGCGCTGGACACCACTTCAAGTGTATGACAGGAGAATAATAGTGGAGGAAGTGGGTAAGGAATCAGGAATGTGGCTGAAACAGTTGTACATGACTTTGCACTTTGTTGGCTTGAATGTCGTCTTTTTTTGTTCTGTCCAATCGGCTAGTTGGTTAAGGTCCTGTTGTATGGTGGAAGTGTCACAAATGGGTCTTGATTCAATGAGGTTCAGGTCATCCACAAAGTTAGATAGGGTACCCTCTAATGCATCGTCAACATGAGCCACAAACACAATTGGACCGAGCTGTGTGCCCTGGGGGAGGCGACAGGAGAGTTCTTGGGCCTGGCATGGAGTCTCATGGTATCTTGTCACCTGGCTACGGACGGAAGTATAAGTTACAAATGCATGGCAGGATCTCTGGTCAGACAGATAATTGCAAAAGGTGTTTCATTGCAATGGTGTGGTCCACAATATCAAAGGCCTTGTTGTAGTCTGTCAGGACCCATCTGCTGGAGGTGCCTCTGGTGTCTTCTGTTCTGTACAGCTGGTCAGCCATGCTTACAAGGCAGTAGGTGGTTGAGCGTCCCTTGAGGCAGCCAAACTGTTGGTTGGAGATGCTCTTTTGGATATCCTGTGTTACCCATTCAGCAACAAAACCTTCATACACCTTTGCTAGAAGGAGCATGAGCGAGACACACTGTAGCTGGTCAACGCTGGGTGGAATACTCTTCGGCTGGGGGACCACTCTTGCCGCCTCCCAATGATGTGGAACCACTCCTTCACACAGACTTAGTTGTGATAATGATGTGGTGACAGATGAAAACATGTCATTTATAGCATTGGCAATGGTTGTCTGGGTCAAGCCCATCAACATTGATCAAAATTATGTTGACTGCTGCTCAGAAATGTAATTTGATAGTACCATGTGGCTGTGTTCACCCTCTTGTTTTTCTGGATTTTGGTGTGGTAGAATGTTGATCTTGCTACCTGGATCGCTCTCTGAGTTTTGTTCCTCAGATTGTGCCATGAAGGCCAGTCTTTTTCTCTGATGGCTTTCTGTCTGCTTTTTATCATCTCTTTGATTCTACAGTAGGTGAAATCAACTCCTTATCCCGTACATCCTAACCACCTGTGTTGGGATGTAAGCTGCAATGGCCTGAGACGGGGTGTTCTAGAAGCTATCTGTTTTCTCCTGTGTCCTCTTCACATTTGTTAGTCCTGGCCATTTTATAGAGGTAAAGCCACTGACCACAAGCTCTGATCATTGACTCTTTCATTGCTTGAATTCCTTTTTTCCTGGTTGTGTTAGTGACCGAATGAGACTCGTTTGTGATAACTACAATATTATGATCACTGAAACCCAAATGTGACATTGTTGTAAAAAAAAAGTCCTCTAAGTTGGTAATGACGAAGTCAAGGATGGCATTCTGTCTAGCATAGTCCAGACACATCAACATGGTTGAAAGCACCCAAGATAAAGATCCCAGCATCAACATGCTTTGTTCTGATAGTATCAAGGCTGTCCATTAGTTGTTGAATGAGTTGATCTCTGAATTGGATTGAGGGGGGGGGGGGGGGGGAATATACCAAAGGTAATAAATGATCCAACTTGCCTTGGTAATCGTTTAGGTCAAAGCCTTAGCCACAAACACTCCAATTCAGGTGGTACCTCTATGAATGGGAGCTTGTGTGCGGAAATGTCCTCTCTTATATAATGTCCCACACCCCCTCCCCTTTGACCTTGTCTTGGTTTGGAGTAGGTGTTGAAACCAATTTATTTCGCAGAGTTTAGGTGGTACATCTCTGACAGAGCAGCAATTTCAGCCCTCTCTGTTAGCAGGATTTATTGAAATCCATCTAACTTGTTAACCAGTTAACTTATCTCATAATCATCTGTCACACCTACATGCAAGTCACATAGCTCTCCTAATATTGCAACATGGTTCAAATTTGGGGGTGACATGCTCTGTTAATTAATCTCCCTCTCTAGAGTCAAGATGGGAGGTGTGTGTCTGTGTGTGTCCATGTGTGTGTGCACACGTGTGTGTTTGGATCCCCTCTACCCCTTTCAAACTCCTCTGTCACCATGAGAACCCTAATGGGAAAATCTCCCTAATTAAGATGCATGAATAATTAAATCCATCCCATGCTAATTAGTATTCCATCAGCGAGTGTGGAGATGACGACCTGTCAGAGCTCCACTCTGTTTGGTGCCGGCTGGGGCCACAAGTGAAGGAATGCATACACTTTGAGGCTTGTTTGAAGGACTATGTTCTCAAGCTAGACAGATATATACAATTTAGATCAGGAGTGTCATATAGGCAGTATGTTTTCCTATAGCAAATGAACTTTCCAGGTTAGATGAGTAAAAGTGCTATTGGCTTTACAGTTTCTCAATCGTGTAGAAGCATTTTTTGGAACAATGTTGTCGATTTTTCAAAACACACAAGACACAGAACTTTGAAGCCTATTGCAAAACAGCAAGAACCCGATTCAGACTTAGGAAATGCTCACTTTTCCTACACACTTCTCAGTAGTTGTTATTCAGACTTACCGTATGCAGGTGCGTAACAGGCTTTGCAGGCGTGGGTTCCTTGCTCGCTGAAAAAATTGAAATCAACCACTGAAAACCCTCCCACTTGCTGGCCAAAATATTTTCTCCTGGGAGTGATCATTCAATAGGGTTTTTAGTACATTTATATTAAGCCATCCCTTTAAATATGGTCTACATTTAATTTGTCGACAGATTGAGAGAACTGATTCAAAATATAGGGATCAATGAAAGAAAGCCATCTAAATACAGGGCATTCAGAAGTTTTCAGACTCATTTAATTTTCCACATTTTGTTACATTAGCCTTATTCTAAAATGTATTGAATACATATTTTTCCTCAATCTACACACAATACCCCATAATGACAAGTTCTTTGCAAATGTATTACGTGTACAGGTGCTTTGCTATAAGACTCGAAATTGAGCTCAGGTGCATCCTGTTTCCATTGATCATCCTTGCGATGTTTCTACAACTTGATTGGAGTCCACCTGTGGTAAACTCAATTGATTGGACATGATTTGGAAAGTCACACACCTGTCTATATAAGGTCCCACAGTTAACAGTGCATGCCAGAGCAAAAACAAACCAATGAGGTCAAAGGAATTGTCCGTTGAGCTCCGAGACAGGATTGTATCGAGGTACAGATCTGGGGAAGGGGTACCAAAAAAATTCTGCAGCATTGAAGGTCCCCAAGAACACATTGGCCTCCATCAGTCTTAAATGGAAGAAGTTTGAACCACCAAAACTCTTCCTAAAGCTGTCCGCCCGGCCAAACTGAGCAATCCGGGAGAAGGGCCTTGGTCAGGGAGGTGACCAAGAACCCAATGGTCTCTCTGAAGGAGCTCCAGAGTTCCTCTGTGGAGAGAATATTCCAGAAGGACAACCATCTCTGCAGCACTCCACAAATCAGGCCTTTATGTTACAATGGCCAGACGGAAGCCATGCACTCAGTAAAAGGTTCATGACAGCCCACTTGAAGTTTGCCAAAAGGCACCTAAAGACTCTCAGACCATGAGAAACAAGATTCTCTGGTCTGATGAAACCAAGATTGAACTCTTTGGCCTGAATGCCAAGCGTCACGACTGGAAGAAACCTGTCACCATCCCTACGGTGAAGCATGGTGGTTGCAGCATCATGCTGTGGAATGTTTTTCAGCTGCAGCAACTGGAAGACTAGTCAGGATCAAGGGAAAGATGAACAGAGCAAAGTACAGAGAGATCCTTGATGAAAACCTGCTCCAGAGCACTCAAGACCTCAGACTGGGGTGATGGTTCACCTTCCAACAGGACAACAACCCATAAGCACACAGTCAATACAATGCAGGAGCGGCTTTCAGTGGCCGGACTTCAACCCAATCAAACATCTCTGGAGAGACCTGAAAATAGCTGTGCAGCGACACTCCCTATCCAACCTGACAGAGCTTGAGAGGATCTGCAGAAAAGAATATGAGAGACTCTCCAAACACAGGTGTGCCAAGCTTGTAGTATCATACCCAAGAAGGCTCGAGGCTGTAATCACTGCCAAAGGTGCTTCAACAAAGTACTGAGTAAAGGGTCTGAATACTTATGTAAAGATGATATTTCAGCTTTTTATTTTTAATAACTTGCAAAAATGTGTAGGGTATTGTGGGTTATTGTGTCTGGATTGATGAGGCAAAAAACGATTTCATCAATTTTAGAATAAGGCTGTAACGTAACAAAATGTGGAAAATGTCAAGGGGTCTGAATATTTTCTGAATATTTTCACTGTATATGCATATTCGTCGCTGTTTCAAAAAAATAGATACCTTTAAAAAATCCCTTTATTTTGTAGATTGCTTAGTCAAAGTTTAGGGTTAGAAAAATATGAATTATTGGAGAGCCTTTATGCACTAAATATAATGATGAATCAAAAATATTTGTTTGATTCATCCTGAAAGTTGCCATATTCAGATTTACTGAATTCTATATTGGAAGGTGGAAAACAAGTGTACAATAGGGGTTCAACAATAGTCACTAATCATGACAACGGTCCAGTCTTCATTAACATGCTGCAAGCTCCAGGTTTAAACTGCTACATGTGGTCTGAGTTCCATAATGATTCCAATAGGCTACATATCCCAAATTAACATCAGCCTAATATGATCTTCTATTCTTAGCAACCCTCAGGAACAACTACACACGGACGTGACAGAGGAAAGAAAGGGAAATGGAATGGAATGATGCAAAATGTAAGCTACAAATGGAATTAAACGAACACTAAAATGGTTAATATTTAACATAATACAAATTGTAAAATTTAACTGAGAAAAGCCTGGGTCTCCAAATTCACCCTTGCAAAAAGGCAAGAATTATGAGGGCATAGAATTACAATTCTGAATAACGGCACAGCTATTTATAGCCTACTTCACCGTAGAAAAGGCGTCGCAATGCATGTCATGTTGATATGATTTTCAGTTTGCTTCCATATGACTGGTTTCACATTCGTCTCCAGTGATCATAAGGAAAAGTCATATTAAACAATTGCTTTATGTATTTACAATTCCCTTCTCCAAACGGATTGCTCATTTACCTACCTCCTATCAATTTATACATTACAGTGCATTGAGATTCTATCCTAAAAAATAAAGTAGATACTTATTCCACTTGAAAGCAGCAGATTCACCTTATTCATGGCGAGTGAAGGTGGTGGAATTATTAGGGAATTAAGTCAAGGTCAAAATAAGGCATATCTGTAGACACAACTCTGCCACAACTTAATTTAAAAAAATCTCCACCACAACCAAATAGTGGGTGAATAGCATGCTATTCTCATGTTTTAAGTTCCAGGTCAGAATACGCATAGAGAGAAAAGTGCATAAAAATGTAACTTAGTTCCATTTACACACGCTTAACTCGGGTCGGGATGTCCCCCTAAATTTGTTTTAAATGTAGTTGTCTTCTTAAAAAAAAAATACATTCATCAAAACTGTTATACTGTCAAAATTCCAAATATATTCATCAAAAGAACATGACTGCCTGCAAAAAGATTAACGCCAACATACTTATCTCTTGAGTTAATGCCACTTGGGCTCCCGAGTGGCGCAGCGGTCTAAGGCACTGCATCTCAGTGCTAGAGGCATCACTACAGACCCTGGTTTGACAACCAGCCGTGATTGGGAGTCCGTAAGGCGGAGCACAATTGGCCCAGCGTCGTCCGGGTTAGGGTTTGGCCGGGGTAGGCCATCATTGTAAATTAGAATTTGTTATTGCCTGACTTGCCCAGTTAAAAAAAGGTTATATAAATAAATTAAATATTAAACAAAGTTAGTATGTCTTTTAAAAATCACAGTGATGTATATTCATAGAGGCTTCCACAATATTTTTTTCTCTTTGTTTCATAATTGTCCTCAAATTCTCTGGGCACAGAAAAATAATCCACAGTAGAAATAAATAAAGATGACTACAATGGTGGAACACAACTGACATGAATGTATAGGCCTCAATCCACACAAATAAACAAGCTCTATAGTCGAAGGTCACAATGGCGGAACACAACTGACATGAATGTATAGGCCTCAATCCACACAAATAAACAAGCTCTATAGTCGAAGGTCACAATGGTGGAGATGTCTTGGGAGTGACATGAATGTATAGGCCTCAATCCACACAAATAAACAAGCTCTATAGTCGAAGGTCACAATGGTGGAGATGTCTTGGGAGTAAACCAAAGTTATGAAGAAGTAACCTAACTTTCTTCTCTGCATCTCTGCATGTCCGCAATATTGTAAAACATCATGACAAATAGACAGTCCCCATAGCCTAGATCTTTCCATATTGTACATGGTATGACCCTGATGGGGTGATTTAGAATTTTGTATAGTAGTATTTACTGATTGTCAGAAACAGTGAACACAATAATGAAAAGAAATGTAATTAATATTCTCTGAACAAAGCACAACAGTGAATTTTGTATTCGCTAAAGACAATTGTATTTAATGTTCAGCAAAAGGTGGTCTAATATATGCAAGGCAGGTACTAAGGCAAGAAAGTGATCGGTAAAATGCATCAAGTTTACAGCAGGTATAGAAGGTGCAGTGAAATAATGGTGTGCTATATATTTGAGAATTTGATCATAGCAGAAGAGCAATAGACATGTTTCAACACCGATCCAAAAATTGCTTGTACGCGATGGAGAAAAAAATGGTCATCTATTACTGTATGTTGACTAGAGAGGAGCAGAATGAGATGTGTCCAAAGATGAAATTACTCTGGGCTTTTTTTCAGCTTAACTGGGCTGTTTATTTGTATTTCCTTAAAGAGCCAAACGTCTCATAATAAAGTACAAACATGGTATACATGCTTCATTTGCCACCGCTGTGGCCCGGTAAAGAGATGCCTCCATGGAGATATGACATGTTAATAAATGCAAAAACAAAGTCTTAAGACGTGAATTTAAATGTCTGTAAATCACCAAGGTTAACCAGGCTCTGACTTGAAATTACTGTTGGGCCAAATAACTGGTCTTTATTTACTCCCGTAACATTATTCCTGGTGGAATGGCTTTTATGATCATTATGATGTCTGCACATTGCTGGGGACAATAAGCAGCATTCTAGAAACGGTGGACTCTGGATGAATCAATTTAGACATTTCATTGTCTGTTGTTTTTCCTTACTCAGTTCTAGTGCTGCGCTGTTGCAGGATTATCTCAAGTTATCATATAGGAAAGATACACACACACACACACACACACACACACACACACACACACACACATATGGGGTGAACTCTTTGTGATGGATTTAACCTTGGCTCTGGGGTAAACATATGGGGAATGTTCTGAGAGGACCTCAACCCATCAGCTGTGGTTTTCATGCAGTGCTCTATCCCTCTGGGAATCACCACCAACACAACTATTGATCCGTTGTCATACTCTCAGACTCTCTTTCTCTCTTAAAGCATGGTCCTGGGGGAGATGGCTGGAGGTGGTCTGTGTGTGTGTACTAATAATACCTTACCATGTGGTCTTGGACCCCTTGTTGTCATATTGGGGTGTTAATGGTATGTAGGTTTCATGTGGGCTTGAGGTTTTGTGCTTTGTGCATTTTTAGCGCTATAGGCTTTCCTGAAGGCCAATATGGTGGTCTTCTCTACTACATATGGTATGCATTAATATCACATTGATATCACTTTCTGTTTGATTAATAATTCAATATTTGAATTATGGCATTTTGTATGTACAGTATCTTAGTGAATGCATTGGGGTCTCTGATATGTAGACATGGTAGTGTGAGTTGTCTGTGGACTGCTGTTACTAAGTGGCTTTGGGGCCGTTCTCTTGCCACATATCACCTGTCATTTATGCACACGGGGAGAGAGAGCTTACATACACACTAGTCTCCCTATACCCTTTGAAAAAACAGAAGAGAGGGGGTCATGGCAAATCATTACCAGTCCTATATGCTGTGAATAAATAGCAGGCCATTTTCACATCATACATATTACCCTGACTTAATCTGATATCTTCAACGTGGGCCCAGATTTTAGTGGCCCTGGGGAGGAGGAGGAGGAGGAGGGTTTACCCAGGAGAGGACCAATGGCAGCTTAATCCTTGAAGCGGTGAGTAGATCTGTCCTGTTTCCCACGGGTAGATGTGCTACAGATGCCAAACTGGACATCAGAGGCATTAATCATTGCCTGCCTGGTGGCTCTCCTCTCCCTTTTCTACCTTCCTACCTGCCTGAATGGTAGTGGGTAGGCCCAGTCTGCCTCTACTGTTTAAACGTGCAGACACACACACCATACTATTTTGTCAATCGATCAATAAAAAAGGTATTTTAGAAAGCCCTTTTTAACATCAGCAGTTGTCCTATACAGTTACCCAGCCTAAACCTCCAAAGAACAATGCAGATGCATAGTTGCTTGGAAAAACTCCCTTGTAGAGGAACCAGGCTCCGAGGTGTGGCCAGTCCTCGTCTGAATATACTTGGTAAGAGTACACGTGGCCATTAAGGCCAGATTGTTTTCAAGACGTCCAAATGTTTCACAGATGACCAATTTCACTCCGTGATAAGTCACCTGAGACCCAAAGCCACAAGAGGGTAGGAAACATAGATGACCAGCAGGGTCAAATAATAACCACAATGGTGCAACACTTCAGGATTCAATGCCAGTTGGCTTTCCATAGTCAGGAATTCAATCTCGTGCCAAGCTATACACACATTCAAAGTCCATGCCAAGCTATACACACATTCAAAGTCCATTCCAAGCTATACACACATTCAATGTCCATTCCATGCCAAGCTATACACACATTCAATGTCCATTCCATGCCAAGCTATACACACATTCAATGTCCATTCCATGCCGTGCCAAACACACATTCAATGTCCATGCCGTGCCAAGCTATACACACATTCAATGTCCATTCCATGCCAAGCTATACACACATTCAATGTCCATGCCGTGCCAAGCTATACACACATTCAATGTCCATGCCAAGCTATACACACATTCAATATTAATTTCATGCTGTGCCAAACACACATTCAATGTCCATGCCAAGCTATACACACATTCAATGTCCATGCTGTGCCAAGCTATAAACACATTCAATGTCCATTCCATGCGAAGCTATACACACATTCAATGTCCATGCTGTGCTATACACACACTCAATGTCCATGCTATGCTATACACACATTCAATGTCAAACCAAGCTATACACACATGCAATGTCAAGCCAAGCTATACACACATTCAATGTCAAGCCAAGCTATTATTTATCCTTTATTTTACCAGATAAGTTGACTGAGAACACATTCTCATTTGCAGCAACAACCTGGGGAATAGTTACAGGGGAGAGGAGGGGGGATGAATGAGCCAATTGTAAACTGGGGATTATTAGGTGAGGGCCAGATTGGAAATTTAGCCAGGACACTGGGGATAACACCCCTACTCTTACGATATGTGCCATGGGATCTTTAATGACCTCAGAGAGTCAGGACACCCGTTTAACGTCCCATCCGAAAGACGGCACCCTACCACAGGGCAGTGTCCTGGGGCATTGGGCTATTTTTTAGACCAGAGGAAAGAGTGCCTCCTACTGGCCCTCCAACACCACTTCCAGCAGCATCTGGTCTCCCATCCAGGAACTGACCAGGACCAACCCTCTTCAGAAGCAAGCCAACAGTGGTATGCAGGGTGGTATGCTGCTGACTATACACACATGGTGTACCAGCCTGTCTACTTACCTAAGATACCACACTAGCTATGTACTGTAAGATCCTTTAGTGCCGCCACCAGCAGTCACACTCGGGGATCAACCGTCACAGATACATCACATTGAAATCTGGATACATTCCAATCAAATCATGTTTCAATCTTGCCCTCTCTCATATTCTATGTGAGGGCTTTTGTGTTGAGTGACTTAGTGACATTGGTATACAATCTGTCCTGACGTATGGAAGAGTGGGCTCATTTTTCTCTGTGTCAGACTGTGTCCTTCCTGATGAATTCACAGGCCTCAACAGAGCGGATTGGCTTGCAGTGCGGCTACAGGCAAGTGATTGATGACGGGGAGAAAAGTCCTCAGCCTTACTCTGATTTCCCCAGACCTGACATTCTGTCAGCGCCAATCGCCAAGCAGGCATCAGGCCTCCACCCAACGGCCATGCCATCTCGGACTTACAGCACTGTTACAGACATATAATAGAAATAACAGCGGTGGATTGTGACCCATAATGCATCATTACTTTAAAGTATCTGTGATATAGTGAAAGGTTGGGCAATTTCAATGAAAAAAAAACACAGTTCATCTATTGCCTCATAGAGATGTAACCTAATTAGACTTTTATCATTAGTACACTGCTTTTAGACTCAATTCTAAATCACTTCTCAGAACGACTTCTCAGCTGCTTTATGAGAAAAGAGCCATTAGCTTAAGTTCTCAGACATAGCTTGATGGCACTGCATCAGCCGTTTGGTTGAGTGCTACACTGAGAAGCCATGCAGGTTTGGTGCATTGCCTCTTCAATTAGCAGCTCATCTACTCTATCCAAAACCCCTGCCTGGTAGGCCTGTGGTAGCTCCGCGCTCTCCTCTCACAGGGCGCATCAAGCTGCTGAGACAGAACACGCCTGTCAGTCCAGTAGCCAGGGGCGGCACACCACGTAGAGGGTTATGGGGGAATCACCAGCCAAACCCTGGGAGGAGGAGACCAGATGAGGCCTTAATGACTAAATTACAGCCCTCACTTTTTGAGGAGTCATCAGATTTTCTGCAGCATGCTGGCTATGGCAGTCCTACCCGTCTGTTCAGATGGCCCTCCCCTTCCCAGCCTGCCTAGCGGACTCAAAGTGGTGCCCGATAATTACCACCCACCCACAGGGAAGCGTGGGTAAATTCCGGCGTGCTCCTGGGTGGATTGAAGGGGTGTGATTGGCTCAGGCTGTCGTGCTGATAGATTACTTCTTGGACACCTGTCTCAGCTAAGAGGGGAGCAGGTGAGGGCCACGCAGAAACTAAATGGATTTCTTTGGGATTTTAGCCTTTTTTTCTGGCAGTCATTTACTTTTTCTAAGCTGCAGCTGCAATTCCTAAACGATTTTTCTCTGTCAGCTCTGGAAGATACAGAAACACCAGAATAGAGACCATACAAACAGTGGTAGGTGTATTTGTATGTGCATGCATACATACTGGCACACATGGCAGGTTGTTGACCGAATCTTCTGTATTCTGCAAACACACAATCACACTCAAAACATACCCTGCCAGATTGACCCACAGTCCAAACTGAACAGTGTGTGTAGCAGTATGGCTTTTCCACTCTACCACTGGAGTTGTTCCAGCAGGTCCCCCAGACCCAGTCAGGGTGAATTCATTAATTCAGTCGCTGAGACATCAATTTATTCATCTCCAAATTCCGGAGCAGCCATGCCAAACATTTGTCACATAGTTAGCATCTTTTGACAAGCACAGGAAGCAGCAGGTCCCGTTTCCTGGGCCCCAGACCCAGGGCCCAACGAGCAGCAA
The DNA here is from genome assembly GCF_036934945.1 of Oncorhynchus masou masou. NCBI lineage: Eukaryota > Metazoa > Chordata > Actinopteri > Salmoniformes > Salmonidae > Oncorhynchus > Oncorhynchus masou. The sequence goes on along the minus strand of NC_088217.1, from coordinate 43,296,584 downwards.
ACAGCACCTTATTAAATCACCAACCTGGAGCTGGACGAGGGATAGCAGCCAAGCTACAGACACATTACCGTGGCAACATTCCCAGCATCCTGCCCATCAGAGCCCAATCAAATATTCTATTACATTATTCTCCAATTTCTGCCCCTGTCTGGCTCAGGGCCCTGGGGCTGTCTGTGTACCGACGGTGGAGGGAATGTTTCCTCTATAGCCATCTGTCTTGATGGGCGGACATATTGGAAATCAAAGCAGGAACAGGAGGGGGGCAGAGAGGCAAGTCCCAGGGCACTGTAGAAGCTCCTCTCTGGCCAGCAGCATTCCAGCTATACACAGAGAGAGAGGGGAAGCTATAGACACACACACACACACACACACACACACACACACACACACACACACACACACACACACACACACACACACACACACACACACACACACACACACACACACACTCTGACTGGAAGAAAATACAGATAGATACAATCTCATCCACATAGAGATGTTATAGATAAACAGGGACTGTAACAAGGTGCAAAATAAATGTAAACTCATGTGCATGTGTGTTTAATGTGAAAATAATGAATTAATGAGACCAACTCCAGTGAGTTTTTGGAGTATTTCTCTGCATAATGAGTTTTGTATGAGGCAGATTGTATGAGTCAGCAGATTCCCACTGGAACACAGGAGATCAACCCCTAAAACTTTCAGGAAGTACACATGGTGGGAGAGATAGGGGGAGACAGATACACAGGAAGACGGGAAGAGAGGGAGAGAGAGAAAACAAGAAAGAGGGAGTGAACTGCCATAAAATGGAAGAAAGTAGTGTATGAGAGAAGACATAGTGACAGATATTCACTTAAGATATGTAATAAAAAGTGAAGACCCCCCTCCCTCGCTCCTCCTCAATTATACCGGCATCTGCTGTTCTGTTGCAGCCTCATACTGTTGCACTCTGAGGGTGGCTGACTGAACACTCTAATCTTCCCTCTATCCTCCTACCAGAGGCACATCTTTAGGCTTCCCTCGTGTCATCCCTCACTACAGATGAACTGGGCTTATTCTCTAAATACTGCAACGGCAGCTTTTTTTCCATGGGAGGACAAATGTAATCATTTATTGAAAACTCAAGATTTCTCCTTCCTTTCACGATATGATCAGTATGTCCACTTCCTCCAATGCAGATGTTGCAGGCTGTGGCAGTGGAGTGCAGGAATACAGTGGGGTCTCTGTGGAGGGAGGGGTTGACCTACTACTTTAGTGGGCATAATGGTGAGGTCAGGTAGTGGGAGTGGGGTGTAGGGAAGGTGTCAGAGAGTGATAAGCATGTTGGGTAGTAGAGGAGGATAGAATTGTCACTGAAGACAGAGGGGATCTAGATGGGCAGACAGCATTTGATTGGATAGAGGGGGTGGGGGTCAGGTGTTGATTGGTGGGACATGTCACACAGGAGATAAGGGTCAGAGGGTTGTGAGGAGAGGGAAAATATGACCTGGCAGTGTTTTCCATAATCGCCAGCCATCAGCTAAATAGCCGATAATGGATTCATTTTAAGCCGGCTACTTTTTCCTCTTCATAAATAACTGGGCTTCTTTTCATTTAAAAGTTTCAATTCGCTAGTCAGAAAAGTCTATCGCCTTATCCAGCTCGAATGAATGATATGCGTCTTCTAGTGATCTATTGATAGGACAGGCGCCTTTCAGTCACAAAGTGAGAGATGACAGGGAAACTGCTGGTTTTGCAGTGTGCTGTCTGTCTTGCCTCTCGCTACCTGTTATTTTTGTACGCTGTGGTTGGTTGCGGTTTAATTTCTTTTCACAGAGGAGGGAGAGCATGATGCTTCTTCATCATCTCCTGCGAGTGAATTTACACATCCCATGTAATGTATGATGAGTTGAAATCCCCTTAATTATTGTTTTGCGGCACATTAATTTACTTGTCACTGTAGACTAGTGATTGGTTGTTCGCAAACTAACAGCTCTTTTAGAAGGGATCTGTTAGGTGAACGGAATGAATCGTATTGTTGAGAGAGCGGTTCATTTGGCTCCAGAATTGACATACTGGTAGGCTACTATAGGGAGTGGAGAGAGCCTCATTCTGTTCCAGAATATGATCATCGAAAACAGAATGAAGGTTATAAAAGCTAATGTCATGATACTTATGTGGTATTTTTTAAAGATATTGATGTAGGCCTACTGATTTGATTAAAGTGTCGACAATGGATTAAACATCTGCTGCTTTCTGTGTAGCAAAGCCCATGTTTAACACCTGTGTTCATTCTTCAATCACACCTGTTGGTCTATTCATGGGGGCCTAGCCTCGTCCCTAAAACGGATAGCCTGGGGAAGTCCCATGCAGAAATACGCTAAAGAGGGTTCGGAACCCGGTGTAAATCAGTGGCGCCTCGCTTCTTGTCGAACCAATCAAATGCCTTGCTTGGCCGGAGCTCCAAATGTGTTCACCAGATTAGTGCGGTGTGTGAGGACAAATTTACTTAAAAAAAAAAATAATAATAATGAACCTCATTAAATGTTACCTGTAATGCACATCTCCTGTAGCCTAATGGTCTCCTTAATTTCATACTGTACCTAAATTACAAGGGTTGGATTTGCAATAAACAGTTGTTTAGGACAGCACTTAAAGGGCATGTACAAAATCTGGTATATGGTTTGCCTATATGGTTAGTATGGTTAGTATCATTTTAAATTGAGAACATACACGGAGTATAACAAACATTAGGAACATCTTCCTAATATTGAGTTGCACCCCCCTCCCCCCTTTTGCCATCAGAATAGCCTCAATTCATCAGGGCATGGACTCTACAAGTTGTTGAAAGTGTTCCACAGGGATGCTGGCCCATGTTGACTTCAATGCTTCCCACAGTTGTGTCAAGTTGGCTGGATGTCCTTTGCCTAGTTGACCATTCTTGATACACACGGGAAACTGTTGAGCATGAAAAGCCAAGCAGCGTTGTAGTTCTTGACACAAACCGGTGCGCCTGGTACCTACTACCATACCCCATTCAAAGTTACTTACATATTTTGTCTTGCCCATTTACACTTGGAATGGCACACATACACAATCCATGTCTCAAACATCCTTATTTAACCTCTCTCCTCCCCTTCATCTACACTGCGTGGATTTAACAAGTGACATCAATAAGGGATCATAGCTTTCACCTGGATTCACCTGGTCAGTCTGTCAGGGCTCTCCAACCCTCTTCCTGGAGACCTACCTTCCTGGTCTATATCGTATCTTCATGTTTTGTATACTCAGTGTATAGCTAAAGAATGGGGGAGTTTATCTATTCTCTGCTTCAGATGACATATTACCATAAGGCCAGTAATGCCATCATACTGTAGGCCTATGGCATTGGCGATGCATGCCGTAAACTAAATGTGATTATCCAACATTGACACTAGTTTTGAATAATAGTTTCACAATTAAAACAAGTTTAAACACTTCAAAGAATCTCTTGCTGTAATGACACATTCCTTTCTCTTTCCCTTTCACACACACACACACACACACACACACACACACACACACACACACACACACACACACACACACGTGAGAGGGAAAGCGAAAGGAATGTGTCATTACAGCGCAAGGTCATTTCATTGAGGGAGGTGTTGGTCAGTGACGGCTGGTATAGAGACAATGTTGTTGCGGCCCTTGTCACTCTATACACAGCCATGAGACAGAAAAGAGAGAGAGATGGAAAGACGAAGTGAGAGAGAGGACAATGTCAGCATAGAGAGAGGTGGAAGTCAGGGACCGGGTGTCGTGGTAGTGTCTCTAATCCCTCCACACGTTTTAACTGAGGTGATGTCAGTATAGAGAGAGTCAGGGAGGTGGAAGTTTTCTGAGGGACAGTATAGAGAGGGTGGAAGTCGTGGTAGTGTCTCTAATCCCTCCACACGTGGTAGTGTTTTAACTGAGGTGATGTCAGTATAGAGAGAGGTGGAAGTCAGGGACCGGGTGTCGTGGTAGTGTCTCTAATCCCTCCACACGTTTTAACTGAGGTGATGTCAGTATAGAGAGAGGTGGAAGTCAGGGACCGGGTGTCGTGGTAGTGTCTCTAATCCCTCCACACGTTTTAACTGAGGTGATGTCAGTATAGAGAGAGGTGGAAGTCAGGGACCGGGTGTCGTGGTAGTGTCTCTAATCCCTCCACACGTTTTAACTGAGGTGATGTCAGTACAGAGAGTGGAAGTCAGGGACCGGGTGTCGTGGTAGTGTCTCTAATCCCTCCACACGTTTTAACTGAGGTGATGTCAGTATAGAGAGAGGTGGAAGTCAGGGACCGGGTGTCGTGGTAGTGTCTCTAATCCCTCCACACGTTTTTGCTGAGGTGATGTCAGACCTCAGAGGACACCCTCAGCTGTCCAGGCTGCTCTCGTCAGGCCCAGCATACGGAAGCAGTCACGCGAGCAGGGGTTCTGTGTCGCCCTTCATGAATTATGTATCTTAAACAAATTTACAAGCCCCCAGGTCACCCGAGTGGAAGCCTCTTTACCCTGTGGGCAGGGAGAGAGAGAGAAAATAGAGAGAAATAGAGGGCAGCTCATCAACTCATCTCTGAGAGAGGGACATCCGCAAAGACCCTCTGAGCCTCTCCCTGCCTCTCTGCCCCTTACATCACTCCATTTGCTCCCTACATGAGCCGCCAACACCCCCCAGCTCCCATCAGGAGAATAGGGGGCATTTCAGTGCACTCTGACAGAACAACAGGGGGCCCAAAGGTGGAGGGCCTGAGGCCACAGCCGAGTGGGCAGGGGGGTGAAGGAGGCAGGGAATACAGCCACCATGCCCATTAAGTGGCCGGCGTGAAGATCAAACCAAGGGCACATGCTCCGGGCTCTCCAGTAGGCCTGTCCCCAGTGACAGTGTGTGTGTGTGTGTGTGTGTGTGTGTGTGTGTGTGTGTGTGTGTGTCAGTAATCCCCACAATAGTAAACAAACATTTGACCAACTGGGGACAAATGCTATTTCTAGGGGGTTAGGGTTAGAATTAGGTTTAGGAGCTAGGGTTAGGAATAGGAGCTAGGGTTAGGGTTACTAAGCTATATAGAGTTGTTTCATACCAAGGATCATTTAGCTATTTAAATATGAATTTTAACACCCCTTAAAGTATCAAAAAAGGATGTAAAAAAATATTTGATGACTTTTATTATAAACACATTGAATAACATATTTACTTCATGGAACAACAGACAGTCCCCCAAAACAATGAAAAGGACATTTGTTCTGAATGTCTGTCCTATATCTGAGAGATATAAGAGATTTTTTACATGTATTTAACCCCTTATTTTTGTCACCAAACAGCCTCCATAACTTCCACTAACTTTTATCAACTGGTATCGGGGGACCTTGTGAGGCCTGTGGGCGTCCTGAAGCAAAACAACCGACATGTACGTGTTCGTGATAGTCTCACCTTTCCATATTAGTGTGTTCTGTTCGTACGCCACAGAAAAAAGTTGGCAGATCGGCTGTACCGACTTCAGACGAGTCCCAAGATGCTTGTGGGGGCCGTAGAGCAAAACGGAGAACACCATCGTGTTTGTGAGAGTCTCATCTTTCCAATAATTTGTAGGCCAAACCGTTCGGATGCTACAGATGATTTTGTGAGAAGAGCGATTTTCGAGATGTCTCATGGTCTGACAAATACTGCTCTCGCTCTGTCACCTTTCACCTCAGATGTCTCATGGTCTGACAAACACTGCTCTCGCTCTGTCACCTTTCACCACAGATGTCTCATGGTCTGACAAACACTGCTCTCGCTCTATCACCTTTCACCGCAGATGTCTCATGGTCTGACAAACACTGCTCTCGCTCTGTCACCTTTCACCGCAGATGTCTCATGGTCTGACAAACACTGCTCTAGCTCTGTCACCTTTCACCGCAGATGTCTCATGGTCTGACAAACACAGCTCTCGCTCTGTCACCTTTCACCGCAGATGTCTCATGGTCTGACAAACACTGCTCTCGCTCTGTCACCTTTCACCGCAGATGTCTCATGGTCTGACAAACACTGCTCTGCTGTCCCCTTTCACCCCAGATGTCTCATGGTCTCACCTTTCACCGCAGATGTCTCATGGTCTGACAAACACTGCTCTAGCTCTGTCACCTTTCACCGCAGATGTCTCATGGTCTGACAAACACTGCTCTAGCTCTGTCACCTTTCACCGCAGATGTCTCATGGTCTGACAAACACTGCTCTAGCTCTGTCACCTTTCACCGCAGATGTCTCATGGTCTGACAAACACTGCTCTAGCTCTGTCACCTTTCACCGCAGATGTCTCATGGTCTGACAAACACTGCTCTAGCTCTGTCACCTTTCACCGCAGAAGTGCGGCATTGGCGGATGCGGTGGATATCTCCAGCTTAAACGGACAGATTTATATGGGGATGTTTTAAATGATGCTATTTACATTTCTGCGGGGGAAAGGACATCGACTCTAGGGGGTTTTAATATGTTTCAATGTCAAACAGTTTTGTTGTACATATATTTCAGTCTTCTTCTATATAAAGTGTAATATTGGGATGCAAACTCAAAATGGAATATATTTCAACTCTATATCTGACATGATACAGGTGTCTTCTTTTTTAAAGCCCATAACCATGTGTGTGAGGTGTGTACTTTAGTTTCAATTTACATGTGTTTATTAAGACAACCAAGAATCACTCTGTATGACCCCGATTTAGCAAGATCGATTTCTTTCCTCTCTGGAAACAAAAGTTAGGAAGGACGCCTGTATCTTTGTAGTGACTGGGTGTATTGATACACCTTCCAAAGAGTCATTCATAACTTCAATATGCTCAAATGGTTATTCAATGTCTGTTTTTATTTTATTTTACCCTACCAATAGGTGCTCTTCTTTGTGAAGCATTCCTGGTCTTTCTGGTTGAATCTGTGTTTGAAATTCACTGCTTGACTGAAGGACCTTACAATTATTTGTATGTGTGGAGTTCAGAGATGAGGTAGTCATTCAAAAATCATGTTAAACATGATTATTGCACACGAAGTGAGTCCATGCAACGTATTATGTGACTTGTTAAACACATTTGTATTCCTGAACATATTTAGTCTGGCCATTACAAAAGGGTTGAATACTTATTGACTCAAGACATTTCAGCTTTTCATTTTTAATTAATTTGTAAAAAAATTCATTATGGGGTATTGTGTGTAGGCCAGTGACGCAATGTGTTGATTACATGGGGCATGTAATCAAGACATGGTTTGATCTGCTTGCTACGTGGTCATTAAAGCAGTTGCATTTGCTCTCACTCTGGATTCCATACAAGATTCAGTATATCAGACACACACACAACCAATGACCACATCACTACGTGAACAGAGGGCATTATTTAAGCACCCATTGTGTCTTTCTTTGACCCCTTTTACAAACCCTAACTCTAGATTGGTAAGACATTGCACCTACAGCTGACCCTAACACTACAATGTATTAACAATCTATGGTTAGGATTAGGGTTAGTAGGCACGTGGCAGACAGTGCAGAGTACCTTCCAAGTTGCCCTTCCAGTCTCCAAAGTACCCTTTTGGGTGGTGGTATAATTACACGCAAAAATATTTTTGTTCGGAACTCACCGCTGCCTGCAAGTCGTCATGACGCCATCATGTCCTCCACCTCCCACCCTGTCCCCGTTGGTTGTGCCTGTTTCCAAGTCTGACCTGTATGGAGATTGAGCTTGCCCCTTATCCAAACATGCATGGCTTGAGAGATGTGGTCACTGGTCGAGTGTGTGTAGCTATTTACCTAGTTTAAATATCAACAGTACTGGATAACACTTGATTCAGCCTACATCATCATCATCAATATTCGGTCTGGATGGCTGATATGCACAGCAGATAGAGGCAGAAAGACAAAGAGGAGCAGAGCACCATGGGAGTTGTATGCTGAGATGATCACATTCTAAATAAATGGTTGAACTGAATTTCGTTCTCCCGTCTCATCATTATTTAATTGTTATAAAGACGTGGTTGTGAAACCCACGAGACATAACAAAAGATTGGTGACGAGTAAATCTGAACCTGCAGGATCTATTTTGTCCGGAAGAAGTGGGTTTTTACAAGTTTCAAACTTATTTTCTGTGTTACAGTCTAGGCTAATGTTAACACATCGTATTGCTATCAGTGCAAAGTGAAAAGTCGAGCTCGGTAGCTAAGAGAGAGAGTTAGCGTCATCATGGATGCCAGTAAAGGATTAGTGGCGAGCGTTGTAGCAGGAAAACAACGTGATAAAAAATTGAGGGAACTAGAGTGAGTAAAGGAAAGGACATTATTCAACTGTGAAGAGGAACTTTGGAATTAAAAGCTGCTTAAGGAGCGAACTTGAGGATGAAACATCAGTGAGTGAAGTGAATGAAGATCACATGACTGAGGACAATATTGAAGTGTGTGACATTTCAGGAGCCTATTGAGATATGAAAAATGTCTGGAATTGTTGAAAACATTGGAAAGTTCGATAAAAGTATTGAGCAGTGAAGCTCATATACAGAACGGCTTGAATATTTTGTTCTTGAAAATTGCATTGATTTGGACAAAATTGTGCGTACATTTTTTTGTGTAATGGGGCCAAAAACATTTAATTTACTGCTACAGCCAGACAGGCCAGGTAATAAGACATATGGGGATATTGTGGAAATAATACTGAAGGACACTTTTCACCAGAACCATTAGTTTTTACTGAAAGGTTTAGGTTCCACAGAAGAAATCAGTAAGCAGGAGAATCCGTGTACAATGTTTTGCTGCTGCATTAAATAGACTTTCAGAGCACTGTGAGATTAATGATGTTCGAAATGACACCATTACAGACAGACTAGTATGTGGGCTATGGAGTGAAGCTACACAAAAGAGACTATAAAAGACCATTGATGTAATTGTGTCCATGGAACTAGCTCCGCAGTTGAGTTCATCAGGACGAGCGCACAGATTTGCAACTGAAAATCAGAGACAGGGAAATCAAGGCACTTGCTTCCGCTGTGGCAAGGCAGGACATCAGGCCTCTACATGCTGGTGTAAGGACATGGATTGCCTGGCATGTGGTAAAACCACTCCAAAAAGCATTACGTCAAACAGTATGTATACCATGTGTATTCTGTACACGCAACTAATAAAACCTGAAAAGGGCCACATCGAGCGAGCCTGGAGAAACCAAAAGAGCTCAGAGAAAACATCAAACTGACATTCCACTGAAAGAAAAACAGACATGTTCACACTGTTGAGCAAGAGAACACAGAGGTAAACATATTTACACCAATAATAAAACCTATTCATCCTACCCAATACATTCCCAATTTGTCCTAAATGTCTTCCTGATTAGTGACTAGACTAGGAAGTCACACTGAATATACTGACTGTTACTGGGGGGCCGCATGGCTACTATGTCTCTCCCTTACTAGAGGGCCAGTCAGTGGGTATGGAGATCGACAGAGGGGCAGATGTATTTCTTGTTTCAGACAGTCCACAAAAAGACACTGAAATCCCTTCCACTTGAACCGACATACATCATCGATTTGAAGCATCACTGATATGTCAGTACAGTTAAACGGATAAACTGAAAAGCTGCCACTCCACGTCGTTAAAGGAGACTATCCATCACTACTTGGACGTTTGTGGTTGGAGAAAATCACACTGGACTGGGCATCAGTGAGGTGAGTACAATAACACATGGAGAGATGGGAAGTATGAAAAACATTAAACATTAAAACGTAGCATTAAGCCAGACAACAAACCAAGGTTTCTGAAAGCACAACCCATACTTTATGCTATCCGACCAAAAGTCCAGACTGACTTGGACGCTCTAGTTAAGAACAAAGTACTGGAGCCGTTCAACGTGAGTGAATGGGCAACACTCATCGTACTATTCCTTAAGAAAGATGGTGGAATCAGGATATGTGGAGACTTTAAAGTCACAGTTAACCCTGTGTTGTCTGCTGAGCAGTATCCATTACCACACATAGACAAGCTTTTCGCAGGCGGAGCTGGGGATCAAAAGTTCAGCTAAATCTACTTCTGCTAAGCCTACTTGCAGATGCACATGGATGAAAAGTCAAAGGAGTTGCTGACCATCATGACACACAAGGGGCTTTTCAGGTACTGTTGTCTACCATTTGGAATCACAAGTGCACAGCGCTGTTTCAGTGTGCGATGGACCAGATATTGAGTGGATTATCAGGGGTACAAAGCTACCTAGATGACATCTTTGTTACTGAAAAGGACAAAGAGGACCATCTCCAGAACTTAGATGCATCCATTCGGAGTCAAATGTGCATTCTTCCAATCACCGGTTGAATACTTCAGACACGTCATCGACGCTACGGGCCTTAAGAAGACGCCGTCTATGATCAAGGCTGTCTTGGACGCCCCTGCTCCTCAGCTCAACCAACTAGGTACTTTCCTGGGGTTACGGAATTACTACGGACGTTTTATCCCGAGGTTAGCAACAAAGTTGATGTCGCTGCATCAGTTGCTTTGTCAGCACAAAGCAGGGAAATATACTGAACAATGCGACAAAGCATTCTTGAAAACCAAGAAAACACTCCTGAAATCTGAGGCATTGACACACTTTGACCCATCATTGCCCATTCAAATAGAGTAGCTTGTAATGCTGGTCCCTGTGGTGTAGAAGCAGTCATATCCCATATCATGACTTCCGGTGAAGAGATGCCGATTACTTTCGCATCAAGGACATTGAGCAGAATGTAACTACACACAGATGGAACGAGAAGCCATAGACATTGTCTTTGGACTGCGTAAGTTTCAGCAGTATCTTTATGGGAGGAAGTTCACCCTTCTTACGGATCAATGTCCGCTGATGATCACCTTTGAACCGCATACTGAGATTCCGTCACCTACTGCAAGCAGAATGCAAAGGTGGGCTTTGTTGTTGTCAGCACACACCTACAACATCAAGTAACGCAAGTTAGAACTGCACTGGAATGCAGATAGACTTTCCAGGTTACCACTACCTGTAGTCACGCCAAGTGGACATCTACTTCAGACAAGTGGAAAAGGCACCATTCACTTCGACATTAGTGTGGAGAAACACCAGAAACGACCCAGTGTTATCTGAAGTGATGGACATCATCATCAAAAGTAGAGCCGCAGGGGATGCTCCAGAACTGAACCTTACCAGAAGAACTGACCTATCAGTACAGTCTGCTTGTTTGCTGTTGGGGAGGAGAGTAATCATTTCCGCCTTTGCTGAGGAAACCAGTGTTGTAACAGCTACACTCAAGTCATTGTGGAATGGTTTGCATTAAGGAAATCGCACAAATCTACTTCTGGTGGCCTGGAATGGTAGGAAGCATTGAGCAGAAGGTGAAAATGTGTTCCCCATGTCAGAATGTAAGCAACATACCTCAACTTGCACCTCTTCATCCATGGAATTGGCCGGAGGACGCGTGGCAATGCATATACATCAACTTCGCAGGTCCATTCGAAGACAGAATGTTTCTCGTGTTCGTGAATGCTCATAGCAAGTGGCCAGATGTTGACATCATAAGATCTACTACTGAAGAGAAGACCATCGAGAAGCTTGGAGAACTGTTTAGTCGATTTGGCACGCCACTCTAACTAGTTAGCGACAACGGACCGCAGGTAGTGTCCCTAGAAATGGCCACGGTTCCCACAGGTGAATGGTGTACAGCACATCAGGTCCGCCTTGTATCACCCATCAACCAACGGGCTGGGGGAGAGATTCGTACAGACCGTGAAATATGCCTAAATGCCTATCAGGGTCAAGGAACACTGCACCAACGCTTCAACAGCATCCTGCCATCCTACCGGAACACACCTCACGAAACCACCAAGGCTTGGCCTGAATCACTACTCATAGAGAGAGCTACGCACAAGCTTCAACCAACTCAAACCTCAGAACGTAAAGGACTGCACAGGACATCATCTTGAGGTGACTGTTGTTCATAATGGGAGAAGGGTTAGGGTTTTAGCTGTAAGTGCAATGTAGGGTTCAGGTTTTCTTCAGAGCCATCAGCCCCTCTCCTTTCCTCTCCTCTCCTGTCTACTCTCCAGCAGCAGGTCACAGACTGTCTTGTAATTAAGACCCGAGGAGAGCTGGGAGTGAGACAGAGCATGTGATGAGTCTGCTCATCAATCCACAGACCAGGCAGGGCTCAGTGCTCTGGGTCCCTCCTCTCTCGGGCTCCTGTGGAGACTGACTGCGACACTGAGCAGTGGACAGCAGTTCAGAGGGAAAGCCAGTAGTAGAAGGTAATACCCATTATAGCCTGAGTTATAAGTCTGGTGACTGTTTCTTAGGTTTGACTATAAAATAATAGGCTGTATGGATAGAGCCGAGTGGTGTTAATGTTGCCTGGGGAAACTGATGGGAATTATCGTCTTTGAAACATGATGTAAGCAAGTGACATAATTCGTCTCTCTATCTTCTTACCTTCCTAGCGATGAGGCTCTTTGATCTCTGGGAGCAGTTAGCTAATGGTGGAGATAAAGATATGCCAGTCTCCTCCTCTCCCTTTATCCACCTCTTCTTTTCTTCCTCCACTTCCCCCTCCCGGGCTCCGTGGCGAGGCCAGACAAAGTGAGGGAGGAAGATGACAGCCTTACTTCCTGTGAACATCCTCATCAGCGCTGCGGATCGATCACATTAACATTACCTCACACTCCAATCAATGGCTGGCGCAGCTACTGAGCTGTGCTTAACGTGAAGACAAAGGAAATGAATTTCTCATCATCTTATGTCGTCTATCATCCCTAACTCCTCCTTTTGCGCTCTCTCTCCCTCCCTCCATCTCACACACAATGCCCATGCACACAAACACATCTCATTATCTCTCGCTTTATCCCTCTCTTTCTTCTCTCCAATTCTCTCTCCTTTCGCTCTCTCTGATGGGGACCCAGGTGTTGGTGGAAATGGAGGAGATGGAGACAGTGGACAGAGCTATTGAAAGCAAGCAGCAGGAGTTAAGTGGAACAAATACAATCCCTATTTTTGTTTCTTGTGGGTAACTGAACATTACCAATCCAAATCTGTTCTTGCATGTGCATGCGCAGACACACCAACACTGATAACAACCTTGTAACTATACTATAGCTTTGTTATAATGTCCTGCAGCGAATATTCTCTGTCATCTTTCAGAATTGATAGTGACCCCTTTTATATCAATTTCTCTCCAACACAAACAGCAGAGCCAGCAGACTGTGGATGGAGCCCCTGCAGAACAGAAGGATTACTGTCAGTGTCTCACCTCTAAGGCATAGCATGCCCAAATCCTTAGAGCAACTTTGGAGCAAATTTATTAATGTGATTTACATAAAGTTAAACTTCCCACATGCAGCCAAGGAGGGCATTCTAAAATAAGCTGTGGTGACAGAGCCAATGTGTTATGTGTGTCAGGCCCGGGGCAGGGGGGGTCTCCCAGGGGAGCGCTGGCCTGGAAATGACACAGAGTGAGGGAAGAGCCCAGATGCAGGGGAATCAGTCATCTCATCTGCTGGGGCGCCAAAAGGACAAAGATGCATTACCGGAGCTACGGACACAAACACATGATATTCCAGACATATAGGTGTAAAGGTGATTTTAGAGAGGGATTAGGGGGAAGAGATGATGCAAGGGCACTTACAGTATGCTTTCAGTACCATGAACACTTCATATTTTCAGAGGCACTGTGGTAACTATATTTTCCGCAGCACTTATTTACAGAAAGGAGCATTATCTATGACCATTTTTCTTAGAAACAAATTGTCTTTCCAAGATGTTTTATGTATAACTAGGTAATAACATGTCAAATATAACAACAAGGGGCCAAAGACAGCAATGAAGCTAAAATTACTTATATATAGTGATATATTATGATGAAATAATCGTCCATAGAGCTGTCATGTCATATTTGGCTGAAAATAGCCATGTATACCGCAAGTTCAATATTTTCTCCAACATCTTGACAGAATCGTGATCTGAAACTAAACTGACACCTTTTTGATAGAATCTATTTTGAGAATCTATGATGGAATCTCTGGAGAGCTGAAGTGATAGAAAAGGAGGAACACAATCCAGTGTCAAATGGAACATGAGGTGAAGAAGAATTCTTCCCTCTGGAGCCACACAGAATTCCCTGGAACCTCTTAACAGGGCCATGACACGCAACAAGCCACATTTGGACCTGTAAAAAGCATGATCTTAACAATCAGGCACATGCAACATGCCACAAAGAGAAAGGTGCCACGGGTATCACCAACACCACAGACCCCATGTGCCTCATGCATGCCTCCACTGTTACCAACCACAACTGTGAAATTACCAGAATACCTTTCCACTTTATTTTATTTATTTATTTTACCTTTATTTAACCAGGCAAGTCAGTTAAGAACAAATTCTTATTTTCAATGACGGCCTGGGAACAGTGGGTTAACTGCCTGTTCAGGGGCAGAACGACAGATTTGTTCCTTGTCAGCTTGGGGGTTTGAACTCGCAACCTTCCGATTACTAGTCCAATGCTCTAACCACTAGGCTACCCTGCCGCCCCACTTAACTGTGAAAAGGTGAAAAAGCAAAATTGTCAACACCTAGTTTTAGCTCGAGACCCCAAAGACAACTGTTACCGAGTCAGAAAGCCATCTGAGAACGAGAGCAGGAAGGAAGGATTCATTTAACCGCGTCAGGAATGTTTCATCTTAATTACCTCACTGCTGCCAAGCAAATCTGATTGGCCGTTCCTGACAGGAAATTCATAGTGCGATATGAATTACTCCTGCAGGATCCATTCTATATTTAATATGCAGGGTGCATGCCAGTCATTACCAGCCTGTGTTTCAGCCTGGCCTGTATGTCAGCAGTAATCAAATCTAAACGTTAACAACAGCACGTTCACCAATCAATAGGAGGGGGGGGGCATTTACAGCACGATATTCATTTATTCTTTCATGTGTGTTTGTCTCTCTGCACCATGTCGAAAATCCTGTTAACACATCTCACAACCCTGTTCTTATTCCCCCAATATGACCGTGTTTCTCTTTTGCATCACGTTTAACATAAGCGTACTATATTATTATTATATTATTATAAATATTATTCAGTCCACACACATTCAATATTTTTTAATTCATCCTTTATCAAACATCACTGCTGATTAGGGTTGCAACATTCTGGTAACTTTCTGCTTTTCCAGAAATCCTGGCTGGAGGATTCTGGATTTATTCCCGCCTGAATCTTCCAACGGGATTTCTGGAAGATTTGGTAAAGTTTCTGGAATTTTGCAACCCTAGTGCTGGTATATAACAGATTATTCCTACATATAAATCTGACATTGTTTCTTCTGTGAACTTGGGCTCCTGGTTAAATAAAGGTATAATCAAAAGAAAACTATGCATGTATACTGCTCCATTCAGATCATTTATCTAATCATTTTCATTATATAATAAAACATTTTTTACATTCACTCAAATTATCACTGAAACATTTGGTTGATAAATCAGATTTATGCATCACAATGCATCAGAAGTAAATGCTCAAGTGTCCCAGTTTACCCATCAAACACTCCTTCTGGTTTAACCTCAGATTTGACCAGGGAGTGACCAGGGTCTGTCAGAATGCAACCAACCGTGGCTCAATCAGCTTCAACGACAGTGTTCAGTTACTGGGCAACAGTCAGAGGAGTATCGAAACAGCTCAGATAACGCTGCCCTGAGACTTCAACAGTGGAGCAACACTGACCTCTAGTGTCTGAGATAATCACATAAAACTCAGCCTGTTAATCTCCCACCCCGCAGCTACTTGAGCTCTCAAATTGCTTTCTTAAATCATTCAGAATGTGAGAGGGGACATAGAGGAATACCAAAAAACAAAAACAAAGCACTGTGCCAATTACTAGCCGTGGTTCCACAACAGACTTTAAAAAAACGAATCAATCACTTTCTCCCTACATGGTGGGGTGTGTGTGTGTGTGTGTTTGTATGTGTGTCAAAGGAGTCTGGTGAGGGCATAATGGTTCATAATAATGGATTGACTGGAGTGAATGGAATGGTATCAAGCATTCCAGCCATTATCATGATCTCATCGTCCCCATTTAAAGTGCCACCGGCCACCACTGGTATGTGTGTGTGTTTCTGTGTCGGTGTGTGAGTGTGAGCAGATCAGATTGTTTGGAATATACACCCTGCTAGTCTATGAGCTTTGTTGATGAGTACAGAATAAGTCAGCCATGTGTTGTTACCTGTAGTTTGTGTTTGGGGTCATTTTTTAGGCATCGATTGCCCTGCCTGTTTATTCCCAGTGGCTCTCTGTGTTCAGAACCATACCTTATTGAGCCTATCCAGGTCGAGGAGCACAACTGGAGGTGGCCTTCGCACTGCCTGTCTAAAACAAAACTGAACTGAACCATTCCAGAGCCTGATCTGGAGGGCTTGGTTTAAGAGAGGGGTACAGGAGAGAGAGCTGTGTGACGGGTGCACGTTTCCGATTTCTAACTATCTCAAGGTCACTAAACATCTCAGTATGGCAGTGGATACAGGGTTTACTGCCCTCCTGTGACCTTGCACTGTTGCAGTGGGGATGTAAAACTCTGGGCTACGATATGAGTGGCACACACACGCACGTGCACACAAACACACACAATTTTAGTTAATGACACTCAGCACAGGTGACCTCTTGCCCATGTTCAAACTCTCTATCCATCCACAGGGCTGGCATGTGTTATTGGCACTGCCACCCTAAGCCTGTGATGAAGTGACATGTCCAACTGGCACCATGTTCGCATGGGCAGGACTGAACAGATGCCATTCATTTCTGCCAAAGTGGCCCAAAGATCAGCTGGCCACCATTTGAAAAAAACAGCAGCCAGTATTAAGTGAAACTAATGTACAACTCAGTGATGACAAAGCACGAAGTCACATGACATACAATACATTACCAAATATATGTGGACACCTGCTTGTCAAACCTCTCATTCCAAAATCATGGGCATTAATATGGAGTTGGTCCTCCCCTTTCTTCTATAACAGTCTCCACTCTTCTGGGAAGGTTTTCCACTAGATGTTGGACAATTGCTTCAGGGACTTGCTTCCATTCAGCCACAAGAGCATTAGTGAGGTCAGGCACTGATGTTGGGCAATTAGGCCTGGCTCGCAGTATGTGTTCCAATTCTTCCCTAAGGTTTTCGATGGGGTTGAGGTCAGGGCTCTGCGCAGGCCAGTCAAGCTCTTCCACACCGATCTCAATAAACCATTTCTTAATGAACCTCGCTTTGCGCACTGGGCCTCGTCATGCTGAAACAGGAAAGGGCCTTCCCCAAACTGTTGCCACAAAGTTGAAAGCACAGACTCGTCTAGAATGTCATTATATGCTGTAGAGTTAAGATTTCCCTTCACTGGATCTACGGGGCCTAGCCCAAACTATGAAAAACAATAATGGGTCCCAAACCCATTATTCTTCCATCACCAAACTTTACAGGTGACACTATACATTGGGGCTGGTAGTGTTCTCTTGGCAACCACCAAACCCAGATTAGTCCGTCAGACTGCCAGATGGTGAAGCGTGAATCATCACTCCAGAGAACACATTTCCACTGCTCCAGAGTCCAATGGTGGCAAGCTTTACACCACTACAGTCGACACTTCACATTCACATGATGATCTTACTCTTGTATGCGGCTGCTCGGCCATGGAAACCCATTACATGAAGCTCCTGACGAACAGTTATTGTGCTGACATTGATTCCAGAGGCTGTTTGGAATTTGATATTGAGTGTCGCAACTGAGGAAAAACTATTTTAACGGGTTATACGCTTCAGCACACGGCGGTATCGTTCTGTGAGCTTGTGTGGTCTACCACTTCGCTACCTGAGCCGTTGTTGCTCCTAGAAATGTCCACTTCACAATAACAGCCCTAGCAGGGCAGCTCTAGCAGGGCGGAAATTTTACAAACTGACTTGTTGGAAAGGAGGCATCCTATGACGGCGCTACGTTGAAAGTCACTGAGCTCATCAGTAAGGCCATTCTACTGCCAATGTTTGTCTATGGAGATCGCATGACTGTGTGCTCGATTTTGTACACCTGTCAGCAACGAGTGTGGCTGAAATAGCCTAATCCACTAATTTGAAGGGGTGTCCACATACTTTTGTATATATAGCGTAGTTCTCTCCAACTCCCTTTCTCGGTTCCTCTCTCTCGTTCTCTCAACCTCCCACCCCACCCCACCCCACTCACTCTCTCGCTCTTCCTTCTCTCTCTCCAGCAGCGGGCATGTTGGTTGCTGATGCATTCCTATGACATATTGAGGTAATAAAAAGCCCTCCTCGGGGACGGCCCTACTGGACTAATTAAACACCTCCTCTGCGACCTTATTGCGGGAGGCTGTTGCCATGGAATCGTAATACATCTTATGGGCCCTGTGTCAAACTAAATCTCCCATCTCCAATTTATAGGGGGAGAAAAGTTGCAAGGTCATTACCTCAGAAGGCCCAATTACACAAAATAATCTCCTCAGTATAAATGAACTGGATTCACAGCCAGCACAGAGATACTGGTTTGATAGGAGGGGTATGGGTACACTGTTTGTGTTTGTCGAGCACGTGAGATGAATGGAGAAAGGTTGTCTTATCACTATGTGAAGTGGGCTACAGCCTCCGGAGATATTTGTTTTACATCACATACTTGTTTGTGATGAGGAAAAGCTTTTACAAATAATAAAATGTAAAAACAAATATTTTGATCACTGTATTGTGCTCTGAAAACTCACCAAACTATTCCTGAGATATTTACTTACTAGAAGCAATTTGAATATCAAACTCACAAAAATTAAAATGACAGAAGTGCACACACTTGTGTAACAACACCATCAACTGTGCTGATTGTGTTGGCAGGGACAGAAAGCTATCCTGGTCACACCCCCACACATGCAATATAATTGAAAAGCCAAGAATGTCCTCTCGAAAGGTACAACAGGACTTAATATAGTGGGATGTATAGCCTCAGAGAGGGGGGGAGAATAATGTCCATTAGAGTGGACAGAAATGAATTGCTGGTCTCAGGAGGATAGTTCCCCAAACAATAGAATGAATAAACATGGTTGACTGAACTCTTTATTACCGAATAACACTATTTTCCCTTTGAGACATTTTCCTGCATAAGCAAATAGATTTTTCCAGCCTCAGGCAAGAGAAGTAAACGTACAGACCATTCTTGAATAAGCAATCCGGGGGCCGGTCTATAGTTATTCACCTTCTGATTAGTTACCAGATAACATAATACATATCCTAGGCCATACATCTCACTTTGCTCAATAGCGTAATTACTTCTTTTCTATAAGAGTGTGTGAATGAGTGGGTGGGTGTAGTCTAACACAAGGCAAGCTGAGAGGTTAGCGAATCAACTAAAGGAAAGTAAAGAGTGTGAAACTGAGGCAACAGGTGCCGTGCCATGTGTGGTCAGCCTGTGATTAAAGGTGTCCTTTGATTAAAGGTGTCCTTTGATTTGGACTGTCATGCACTGGGGGTCAATGCGACAGGCGACTCAACACCTGTCATCACGGGACCCACTCATCAGTCATCCACTTCATATGCTGCCCATTAAAGCCAGACATGTGGGAACCTTCCTGACCAAACACCTACTGACCCACTCCACATCTGTTTACAAAGCCTTAATCACATTGGGTCCTATTCCGAATGTACGCCTTTCCTATGCACGCCTTCTCAGTATTTGGTATTCAGACCTACCTTATGCAGGTGTGTAACAGGTTTTGCAGGTGTGGTTCCCTTTGCACGCGCTGAATACATTTAATTCAACCGCTGAAAACCCTCCCACTTGCTGGCCAACAGATTTTCTCGTGGAGTTTTCAGTACGTTTATCTTAAGCCATCCCTTTAAATACAGTGTACCTTTAATTAGAATACAGGGATCAATAAAAGAAGGCCATCTAAATACATGCATTTTCATCCCTGATTCAGCACCAACTGGTAGTTTAAAAAAATACTCTGATTTTGTAGATTATTTAGGCAATAGTTAGGGTTAGGAAAGTATGTATGAATCATACATATCAGGTTTGGAGAGCCTTTATGCACTAAATATATTGATTAATCAAAAGCCCAGTGTTTGATCCTGAAAGTTGTCATTATTAAATTTCAATCCATGAAATATTGGAAGGTGTAAAAAACGTATACAACCGGGGTTGAACAATAGTCCTATAAATCCACCCTGATCCTCACTCATCAAACTGTATGACAAAGGTCCAGTCATCGTGAACCGTGCACCAGGCTCCAGGTTTAACATGCTACAACGGTCCAGTCATCGTGAACCGTGCACCAGGCTCCAGGTTTAACATGCTACAACGGTCCAGTCGTCGTGAACCGTGCACCAGGCTCCAGGTTTAACATGCTACATGTGGTCTGAGTCCCATAATGATTCAAATAGGGTATATTTCCCAAATGAATGCACAACGTTAGCCAAATATGCCCTGCAGCAACTACACAGATGTGACAGAGGAAAGAAAAGTCAACGGAATGGTATGATGCAAAATGGAAGCTACAAATGAAAGACAACTAAAACTAAAGTTACAGTCATAAATGTATGTGGGTATTACTGACGGTGGCTCCCGATAGCGGCTAATATTTAACATTTAACAAATTGTAAAATAAAATGGAGAAATGCCCAGGTCCATATATAATTAAAACAATCTAAAGCACATACATCAACTCGGCAGGTTCAACTCTACCGAAGCCTATAACTCGGGTCTCCAAATTTTATCCATTCAAATTAGCAGGGCACAACATTTTCTGAATAATGACACAGCTATTTATAGCCTTCTTCACTATTGAAAAAGGGCACAATTCATGTTATGATTTTCAGTTTCAGCTTCCATATGACTGGTTTCACATTTGTCTCCATGATCACAAGGAAAAATCATCTAAAAACAATTGCTATGTATATTTTCAAACAGTTTATAAATATAAAAACAATTTATAAATTACAGTGCGTGGAGAACGCTGTTATTTCAATCAAAAAGTAGATGCTTTTTCCACTCTACACTTTCCATTATTTCTTCATGCATACAGGTAGTGGAATTATTAGGGAATTAAGTGAAGGTCAGAACACAATACATATCTGTAGACACACTTCCATCACAGCTTCATTTCTTAGATCTCCACCCAGAACGAATTGCGGGTGAATAGCATGATATTCTCATGCTTAAGTTCAAGGCCAAAGAACACAGAGAGTTCCTAAAAAAGGGAATCACATTCCATTTATGAGCGCTTAACTCGGGTCGGAATTGGCAGAGAGATGGAGAGAAAGAAAAGAGAAAGACAGAGAGAGGAGAGAGAGAGAGAATTGAAAGAGGGAAAAGAGAGAGGGAAATAGCGATAGAGTGTGTGAGTGCTTGTGAGTGTGCATACGTGAGTCTGGGTTTCTGAGAAAGAGATGCAGAGGGGATTCTCTTCAAAAGGCCAGGATTCAAAGAGCAGGGAGTTTCAAAAGGAAACAGCACTGAGGGCAGTTTGGTTTGAACTGTGTTTGGGAAAAGGACTCTGGGTAAGAAAGGCATTCCTGAAGAGCATTAAGTGAGTCTCTGTGAGAGAGAGAGGAGAGGAAAGTAGGATGAGAAATAAAGAGAGGAGGAAGGCATTGGCTGCATAGAGAACTCTGCAGAAGGGCTATGGAGGGATAGTACAGGGGAGGTGCAGAAGGAGCAACAGTGTGTTCTAACATTGAGCGAGGAAGAGAGTGTAAGAAAGAGAGAGAAGACAGAAAGGCAAAGAGATATTGGGACACGTAGTGGTAGAACATTGGCCTCAGGCTGTGCTACGTGCTATGACTCCCATCTCTTCTGTTTAGGAAGCTGAGTGTGTGTGCGTGTGTACGGCAGGGGCCAGCAGTGGCCTACATACCCTGCTCGCCCTGGTGCTGGAGTGATGGCTACAGAATAACCGTGTCAGTGGCCCTGTGCCCCGCCATACCAGCTCCTTCACACACGTAATAAACACACTCCATCACCCGTTCAAGCTCAGCTGCACAGACCAATCGCCAGCAGCCTCCCAAAGAGAGCAAATTAATTATAGATGTACGTTAAATTACTTTCATTACCTCCCCTGGTTGGTCCATGGATGGGACAGAGAGAGTGACTAATGAAATAGTGTTTCAATACCTCCTCTAGCCGTGAACGCTCTTCCCTCTCTCTATTGCTCCCCCTCTCTCTTTATCTCTATTGTTCCTCTCTCCCTCTCTCTATTGCTCCCCCTCTCTCTTTATCTCTATTGCTCCTCCTCTCTCTTTCTCTCTATTGCTCCTCCTCACTCTCTCTCTCTATTGCTCCTCTCTCCATTGCTCCCCCTCTCTCCCTCTCTCTATTGCTCCTCCTCACTCTCTCTATTGCTCCCCCTCTCTCCCTCTCTCTATTGCTCCTCCTCTCTCCCTCTCTCTATTGCTCCTCCTCTCTCTTTCTCTCTATTGCTCCCACCCTCTCATCCTCCTATTTTCTACACCACCTCCTCCCTGCTCAGTACCTCCCCTCCTTTACTCCCCCTCTCTCTCACTCCTTTCCTCCCTCTGAATATCTCAACATGGCTGACTGCTGAACAGTGGGAAACTGGTGGTTCTTTTTATTCCATGGAGGGCTGTGAAGAAAAGTCAATGTCAAATGTTGGTGTGAATAGATAATGCATTAAAGAAGGTCTGCAGGGGGGAGATAGATAACATGGAGAGAGGGGTGGATTGTGCAAAGAAGACCAATGTGACCCAGGATCCATCACTGTAGGAACCCTAACAGGGCCGTGAAATAGGTTCTGTCCCATGTAGGTACTGGGGAGACAGAGGAGGGGAGAGGTAGATTATTACCACAGTTCACAATAAAGGAAAAAGTCATCCCTGCAGTATACCATCTCTCACACAAATAATACAAAACTCACACATACAGTGTGTAATTAAAACAATAGACCAAACAGTTAACCAACTGGAGTCAGGCCAGAAGAAATACCCTTGCTATAATGTTTAAGCTGGTCAATGTTTGTCAACAGGTGATATTGATTTCCTGTTTCACCTGGCTCAGTTGATAATGGCCACCATCTACAATCAAAGGATATTCTGCCTTCCTACATTCAAAGCAGCCTCCAAAAAGGACTAGCACTATTTATTCTGACTACAGTAGCTAGTTCTGCTGTCACAAAGAAGTTTCTGCACTCTGTATTGTAAAGCAATCTCAACTGGCATTTCTTGCATGGTAAAAATGTCAAACCGTACACATGGGGACATATTCTGACATTTAAGAAAGCAGTTCATAAAATTTAAGCAGTCTTTGATGAAACTTGCTTTCATATGGTTAATAATGCCAGCACGCAGGGTACACTCCAAGGGGAATCACACATTACCAAACATCCCAACTACAACACATAATGAAGAATCCCTGGGCTGCCTAGTGTGGAAATAGCACAGGTCTGGCATTAAACTCCAGGGCAAAGGGATACTCTCTAAACCAATTAAAATAACATGTCATCGCCACCACAGACAGACATGAAATACTTTGAAAGGCTGGTCATGGCTCACATCAACACCATTATCCCAGAAACCCCAGACCCACTCCAATTTGCATACCGCACCAACAGATCCACAGATGATGTCATTTCTATTGCACTCCACACTGCCCTTTCCAACCTGGACAAAAGGAACACCTATGTGAGAATGCTATTCATTGACTACAGCTCAGCATTCAACACCATACTGCCCCCAAAGCTCATCACTAAGCTAATGACCCTGGGACTAAACTGCTCCCTCTGCAACTGGATCCTAGACTTCCTGACGGGCCGCCCCCAGGTGGTAAGGGTAAGTAACAACACATCCGCTATGCTGATCCTCAACACGGGGGCTCCTCAGGGGTGCGTGCTTAGTCCCCTTCTGTACTCCCTGTTCACTAATGACTGCACAGCTAGGCACAACTCCAACACCATCATTAAATTTTCTGATGACACAACAGTGGTAGGCCTGATCACCAACAACGATGAGACAGCCTATAGGGAGGAGGTCAGACACATTGACACATTGTCAGACACATTGACTCTGTACAACCCATGTATATAATAGCCCCGCTATTGTTATTTACTGCTGCCCTTTATTTATTTGTTTTTCTTATCTCTTACTTTTTTTGTACTTTAAATTATTATTTTTTGTTGGTATTTTCTTAAAACTGCATCACTGGTTAAGGGCTTGTAAGTAAGCATTTCACTGTAAGGTGTTGTATTCGGCGCATGTGACAAATAACATTTGATTTGACAGAAAGAGACAGGTTTTCCCAGAGTTGTGTCAGTGTGCTATGCTTGATCCCAAAGCAGTAGCAAGGTAAGCATACTTGTAGGCCTCTGCTCTGCTTGCAAACCATCTATGCCTATCTAATCTGTGAAGCTCAGAGAAACACAACCCATTCAATTTCTACTGCTGATAGATGGCGGTGCTCTTTGAGCCCTGAGAGAATATTAAATCCCTCCATTTCACCACGGTCCTGACTGTGTTTCTTGTACAAGCCAACTCTAAACACATCAGAAGGGCATTCTTTTGTACAAAGCATAGACCAGCATCACCAGTTCTCAAAAGTCAAGAAAAAAGCCTATTAAACTAATATCCATCTAATTCTAGTTTAAAAAAAAAATCTTAAGTCTAGTTGACACCATCTCAACAAAGACAGACGTACATTTTCCTGTTGTAATCTTAGTTCTTAACTAAATTCGACACATCAATGTGAAATCTCAATCAGTTTTAAGCGTGTCTTATATTAGCCTCTGTTCATCATGTAAGACAAGCATGTACATTTCTGCTCATGAATTAACTTGCTCATGTCTTGTCAAGTACCCCTAAAATATGGTACTGAGTGTACAAAACATTAGGAACACCTGCTCTTTCCATGACATAGACTGACCAGGTGAATCCAGGTGAAAGCTATGATCCCTTATTGATGTCACTTGTTAAATCCACTTCAATCAGTGTAGATGAAGGGGAGGAGAGAGGTTAAAGAGAGACAATTGAGACATGGATTATTCAGAGGGTAAAAGGGCAACACAAAATATTTACAGTGCACTCGGAAAATATTCAGACCCCTTGACTTTTTCCAAATTTTTATGCGCTACAGCCTTATTCTAAAATTGATTAAATACATAAATCTACACAAAATACCCCATAATGACAAAGCAAAAACAGGTTTATTAAAAATAAACTGAAATACCTTATTTATTGAGGTCAGGTGAATCCTGTTCCCGTTGATCATCCTTGAGATGATTCTACAACTTGATTGGAATCCACCTGGTAAATTCAATTAATTGTACATGGTTTGAAAGGCACACACCTGTCTATATAAAGGTCCCACAGTGCATTGAAGGAATTGTCCGTAGAGCTCCGAGACAGGATTGTGTTGAGGCACAGATCTGGGGAAGGGTACCATCTCTACTGTGAAGCATGGTGGTGGCAGCATCATGCTGTGGGATTTTTATTTTGCGGGACTAGTCAGGATCAAGGGAAATATGAACGGAGCAAATTACAGAGAGATCTTTGATGAAAACCAGCTCCAGAGCGCTCAAGACCTCAGACTGGGGCGAAGGTTCACCTTCTAACAGAACAAAGACCCTAAGCACACAGAAAAGACAAAGCAGGAGTGGCTTCGGGACAAGTCTCTGAATGTCCTTGAGTGGCCCAGGCAGAGACCGGACTTGAACCCAATCGAACATCTCTGGAGAGACCTGAAATTAGCTGTGCCATGACGCTCCACATCCAACCTGCCGGAGCTTGAGAGGATCTGCAGAGAAGAATGGGAGAAAGTTCCCAAATACATGTGTGCCAAGCTTGTAGCGTCATACCCAAGAAGATTCGGGGCTGTAATCGCTGCCAAAGGTGCTTCAATAAAGTACTAAGAAAAGGGTTTGAATGCTTATGTAAATGTGATAGTTTTTTGCAAATTGTTTTTCCTTTGTCATTATGGGGTATTGTGTGTAGATTGAGGGGGGGACTATTTAATCCATTTTAGAGTAAGGCTGTAACGTAACAGAATGTAGAAAAAGGGTCTAATTTCCAAATGCACTGTAAATGCTTTTGAACATGGTATGGTAGTAGGTGCCAGGCGCACTGGTTTGAGTGTGTGATGAACTGCAACACTGCTGGGTCTTTCACACTCAACAGTTTCCTGTCTGTATCAACAATGGTCCACCAGCCAAAGGACACCCAGCCAACTTGACACAACTGTGGGAAGCATTGGAGTCAACATGGGCCAGCATCCCTGTGGAAAGCTTGACACCTTGCAGCCCATGCCCCGACAAATTGAGGTTGTTCTGAGTACAAAAGGGGGTGCAACTCAATATTAGGAAGGTGTTCCTAATGTTTTGTACACTACATTGCTCCCTCTCAAGGACCACAAGTTCACAACACGATTATCATGCATTCATACCTTCACCGCGAAGACAAAACCTAATAAAGGGGACAACAAACATGTCAGCATGCCCTAAAAGTCTTCCACCAACCCTGTATGGAAACGTTGGTCACCAAACCACCCCTGTGGATCCACCAGAGACTAGAGAGTTGTTCAGAGAGACAGCATGAAGGACAATGACCATGGGCATTATGGGAACACACAGGGGGTAGATGAGGGTTGGGGTAGGGGGTCAACAGCGTGGAGGGGTGAAATATATTATAATAAGAAAAAGAATGTCAGACTCAGCGACTATCCCCTTGTCTCTGGGGCATCCCCCACCTTGCCATGTCCCAGGACCTTGGGCTGGGCTGTGGGCTGGTGAGTGTGCGGGTTCTAATTTATTGGCTTAGTGATTTGCTGAGTGTGTCAGAGACTTCATGTGGCTCAGTGCGCTAGTGTGGAACATCCGGGCCTTGCTTCATTAGCTAGTCATGCCCTTAGCGCTGACATTTTCAAACTTGTTACACATCTTTCTAATTGGTGTGAAAAATTGGCCACAGCTACAAACATTAATGGCTGCATGGTAAATCTGGCTTTGACACCAAGTTCTGTGCCACTTGGACTGTCATTTTTCTCTCCTGCTGTTAATATGCAGCAACATTTACAGACATGCTTTTGTCTTAGCTGAATTGTAGTGGTAAAACTACAAGAAACAATATTATCCATTACAATATGTCTTTAAGCTAAATGTCAAGAGCTACGAATGAAAGTATTCAGAGTTTATACTTTACATCTGATGAACTGTAATTCATATGCTGTTTTGTTATTGAAATAATTCTAATCAAATACTGAATAAGAATGATGGCATTTAATGCTGAGTATTCTACCCAATCATATTAACTTTGGATACAGTCCTTCAAATACAGTCCTTCCAGTTAGCATCTTAAAACAATAAATCCATCTTTAAAAGAAAACAAACAGTTTATGCAAATCTACAGCCTAGACATGAATTACATTGTCATCGTAAACTTCATTACAGCTGAATCCGTATTCATTACATTCATTCTATGATCTGTTTGGGAACATTTTGAAACAGACACTTCTTTTGGTCATATAAGTGAAAAATGGATCCTGAACAAGACGCATAACATGACATCATAATGTCAGTAACAGTGCATTCCTCATCCACCCATTGTAACATCAATACAGGCAGAAGAGTAAAATGTTCATGACTACCACAAGGCTGAAATATTACATCCTCATCACGGATGTGACAAACCTCTCAACTGCAAATGTTTGTTCACAGTTTCATCATTGATATCAAGTATGTATTTAATGGTCATAATTCACAGAGTAACACTCGATGTAACTTTACATTGATTTATTAGGTGTTTTTTGTTTCTAGTGAATTATTAGAGCCTGGAGTTGTCCCTGACCACGAGAAACTGGATACTAGCTGGGACTGCTCAGGGGAGTGGCACACCTGGCTGCTCAAATAAATAACTTTCCGGAAAGGATTACACTGCTATTTGATCTCATACAGCCAGAAGTAGTTCTCTCAAAACAGCCTTTGTCAGCATGGGGAAACAGCTACAGGAGTGTACTCCACCCAGTTTAGTAGTAGAGTTAACACATTTACAGGAACCAACATAAACAGAATCAAATAGGATGTGTGTGTGTGTGGGTGGAGGGGATATGAGATGGGCCTATACATTGATGCACTGGAATCAATATAGTGTGCTTGTATACACTGTTGTGATGGATAGCATGTTTCAGTCTCCCTGGGTGTCTTGTTCCTTCGTAGACTCAGGCTCTTCTGCTCTTTCCTCTGAGGAAGCCTCTCCCCTCTCACACAGCCACATACCCTGCTCCTGGTTCTCACAGCCCTCCTTCACCTCTCCCTCCTCCTGCCTCCTCTCCCGCTCCAGCATCCTGTAGTTGTAGACGTTCATAACAAAGAGGAAGAGTCCTGCGAACACCATCACCGCTCCACACATGAGGTACAGGTACTTGTAGTCACCAAAGGTGTCCACCAAGGCTCCTGCAGGGGAGCAGAAATGATACGGAAGGTTAAACAAAGTCTCTGTTCCCTTTTTCCGATCAAAACTTCAGTTATAGAAAGTATAGTTAGATAAGATCGCCACAAAAATCCCCCCTGCTTATAGTATCTTTCCATCAACAGGTTGTTATGGGTTTAGGGAAGCCTTTCCCCATCTCGCTCCACGAGGTGAATCAGGAGGTGTAACATGGGTATGGTTTAATGTGCTTTTCAAACTCTGTTCTGTAGAGAAGAAGATAGGACGATCCTACTGGAGACATGCAGGAAATAACATGGAGCCATTACACCTGGCCACGCTCCACACTGCTCTCTGGGAAGGCAATTTTGTCTGTTGCACAAGAACGAATCAGGAGTGTGGCCATGCCCATTCTGAAAACGATCAAAAACTAGCTCGCTTCAGAGGGAAAAAAGTGACAAATGTAGTTTATATCAGATTGGAACCATAAGCTTTTTGAGCCTCCATCCTCCCCTGGATCGTTCTGCAGTCCTCCCCATCTCACTCAGCCTCCACGGTGTGTATCTAATTATCTGTCTGTCCACCCCTCCGCCTGTGTATACTGTATAACACTCTGCAGGGTTATGCATGTCAGATGTTTGTCGGATCTGCTAAATTGATTCATGAAGGTGAAGATCATCTGTGAAAACGGTGTACTATCCCAAGCTGTACTATCCCAAGCTGTACTATCCCAAGCTGTACTATCCCAAGCTATTGTATGGGGAGTTTATGGTCATTGACTAATTCAATCACAGTGAATACATTTAGAAAGTGTTTTACAGCTGAGCACCACAACAAGATTTACACCCATAAACTTTTTATGCATCTAATCTAACTTCCATGTGTTTGTACAAGGAGACATTGCCTTTGATTGCCCTCTGCATTTCAAACTTTTATAAGAGTATTTACCTGTAATGGACTAATGTCTGGCAAACTCAGTTACTAATGGTCAATTACCGAGTCTGACATAATCAACAATCAACAACACTAAACACCCACTATACATAAACACAAAGTTAGGTTGTTAAATGGAGGGGCAGTTTTCAGGTTAGGTAAACCAATTAAAAGACTGTTTTAATGAGTCAATTTTCAATGAAGCTGATATGGACGGGGCCATTCATTTATCTCTCTCTCTCATGTGTGTGTGTGTGTGTGTGGGGGGGGGGGGGGAGTGGGAGGGGGGGTCACTTTGCCCATGGTCCAGTATAAATCAGCATCAGGGCCATGGTCTGATTGAGGGTGTTCTGTCCTGTGGGCATATGCAGATAACCGTCACCCTAATTAAGGCAGCCCTTGATTGGCTGAACGGTAATTAAGTCCATCTGGCGTAGTCACCTCTTTTCTAAATGCATATTCATGGCTTCCAAGTTACGGGAGTCTGATGAGTGAAGTGAGGTCTGAACTGAGATTCCATTAAACATGAAAGCAAAAGGATAATTACACCAATTACATCACTTCCTCCTAATTAGGCTGACCCCCA
Source organism: Oncorhynchus masou masou (assembly GCF_036934945.1). Lineage (NCBI taxonomy): Eukaryota > Metazoa > Chordata > Actinopteri > Salmoniformes > Salmonidae > Oncorhynchus > Oncorhynchus masou. The sequence continues at coordinate 43,266,681 of NC_088217.1, read as the reverse complement.
GGTTAGGGCAGAGGCACGGCGCAGCACAACGAGGCTGGCCGTAACGAGGAGACTTGTAATGGGAAACGTAAAGACTCTCTGGAGAAGAATGCTCAACGTGCAGAGAGATGCATTTACCTCCGTTAAATGAGCACCTCAGAACGGGGTCGCTCAATACAACCTGGAGGGCTATACATTTACACCGCCTTAAAACTCTGCAGATGAGAGAGAAGCATAGGAATGACTACAAAAGGATCCTACCCACCTGACAGACAAGACCATAGGATCTCTATGGACTAGGCAGAACACCAGTTTGTCTGGGGAAGAGAAGTGTGCTCTACCATTTCAGAGAGTGAAATGAGATTATCTCCAGGAGAACATTTATATTATGTATTATTATGAAGCACACAGGTTGTTCAAAGGCCATAAGCAAGTTCACTTCCATGAAAATGTGTTATTTAACAGTTTGGGCTGAGCAGAGAATGGTAACATTATTAGTTCTCCTCTGTGCTAAATAACATCAAAGTTGACTGTAGAAGATTACGTTTTGAAAAGTTGTGCTATCCCTGGCAAATTTCCGGGAAATATCAAAAAGGGATAGTTCTCCCCCCATAACACACAAAAAAAGCATGAAAGCAAATGGTCCTGTCAGAATAATCTTACACAATGATGCCTAATCAGTAGTAAGCTATTATGTGGAAATGCCTCCTCTGAAACCTTAGAACCAGAGAGAGATCTATGACATTGTTTTAATAGTAAAGTCTACTAGATTGTGCTTGCTAATTAGGATTTGGGGTTAGAGTCAATCACTTACAGTGTATCTTTAATCTTCCACGAACTTATCGTCAGCTAATCAAATTAAGTTGGGAACACTGCAACGGTCAAATGTTTCTGTAACGCCAATAACTAACTCTCCAAGCTTTTGTTTGCAGCCAGTGATAGTAGAGGTCTAATGGCCTTATACTCTAGGCCGAGGGGACCTGGGAACGAGAGAAGGGAAAATAGACAGCGAAAGAGTCGCAGAGAGACCGTCATTACCCTTACGGCTTCTTAGCTCCGAAAAATGTTCCATAATTTGCGTGGAGGATGAATCCTCTAGCGGGCGTGCCCTGAAAGCCAGAGCGGCCCGGCTTATTTACAGCAGTAAATAACCGTGACCAATTACTGCTTTTCTCTAGGAGGGCCGTGCGCTCCAGGCCGCCCTGCTCACCGATGATAATCCAATAGTACTGGAATGTCTTACAATAATGACACCCTGGAAAGAAGTTGGGCTCCACTCCACCACCATACAGGCCGTGACAGAGGAGCAGAGTGAGAAAGAGAGCAACAACCGACTAGCTGCTTTTTCTGCTTCAAATAAAAAAAAAAATTTTTTTACCCAACGTCTTCTAAAGTAGGACTCCTCCTCTCAAGTGCATGTGTCATGCTGGGATAGTACTGAATGCCAGGTACTGAACGACAATGGAGAGGTGATCTTAGAAGAACTGAAGGGAGTGGTGACTCGAGTAAAATAGTGCTTGTCCTTTTGTCAATAGGTTCTGTTGGCTAAAGCCGTTAGCTGTCTATGAGCTGTACATGTATTGACTCTGGAGAAGGAGGGGGACTGTGGGCTGTGTTCAGTGTGTAGGCTTACCTCCTATAGGTGGTCCCAGGAGCACGGGGCCGCACTCTATGATGGTGGCCAGTCCCACTGCACTGGAGAACCGCTGAGGCCCCACCAGGTCCATGAGTGTCTCAAACAGCAGGGCACACACCATGCCAAACGCTATACCAAAGAACACTGAGTAGGCCGCCAGCCCCCAGTACCCACTGGCCAAGGGGCACAACAGGTGGCACATACCATTATAAATGATGGCAAAGCTGAAGAAGTACTGGATCCTGGGCCTGATCCACTTAGTGTTAGCTATCAGCCCAGTCCCCGGCCTGGCAAACATGTCCACGAAGCCCATGATGGAGAGAAGGAAGGCGGAGGAGTACTCATCAAAGCCATGGCTCCGGGCGTACGGGGCCAGGAACACTACAGGGGCGAAGAAACCAAAGAACATCATTGTGTTCCCTACGATGTAGATCAGAAAGCCCCTGTGCTTGAAGAGTGAGAGGTCCAGAAACTTGTTGAAGTTTTCCACACAGCCTTTCTCAAGCTGTGTGTTGTGTCCATTCACCTGGGCCTCAGACTGGTCCGTGGGAGGTTTCTTCGGGAATCCGTTTGTCTGCGTGAGTTGGCCTCCAGTTGGCTTTGGACAAATGGGCCTCATGAGAGAGCCGGCAACACAGCAGTTGAGCAGCAGAGCTCCCAGGATGATGAAACTGCCCCTCCAGCCAAAGTGGTTAAACAGGAACTGGTTGATAGGTGCTAATGTACAGAGGAAGACTGGACTTCCTGCCATGGCCAGCCCATTGGCTAACGGCCTCTTGACCTGGAAGTACTTCCCAATGATTGTGAGGGACGGCTGGAGGTTAAAGGAGAGTCCAAACCCTGCAGGAAATACAAGAGAGGAGAGTAGTTACGTTCACATGTCACATTTTCAGAGGATACAATTTAAAACGACTGGTACTACAGGATTAAATGAAGACCATTCTACTTTGTGCACATTAAGGTTCCATCTCATTTCACATTGCCAACTAAAATCTCATTTGAGGAAGCTGGAACATTTTCAGAATTTTTTTCTACATTTTAATGGCAAATTAGAGACTCCAGGTAATTCATTCACTACCACCTCCTTTCCCCAAAATCCAATTTAGTAACATTTCAGCCTGTAAATGAGCATCTTATTCTCTAAATGAGTCTCCACTTTAAGATGAAGAGCTCCAGGTAGCAACCTCGACTGAACCATTCCATCATTCTAACGACTGCTAAATGTCTGCTGCTCACAATCCCCCACTGAACAATGCCCACTGAGCTACACAAATTCCAAAGCCTAGCTTTAGTTCACAGATATAAATAGTTCTCAGTATGCATTCTTCCTTGATTGAAAAGTACATGCTAACACAAGACTTAATGCAAGGTAGATATCCCAGCTCCACAGGGGATTTTGATTCGTTTTCATCTTCATTGTTTTAAGAGTTTTGGTCAACACTTATCGCTGTCTCAACTTGATTGAACTGGGATGCTCTTTAAAGCACAATGATTCGAAATAAATACTCCTTGTATGTGTTATTTGTCTCTGAGATGGTACAGAGGGAGGACATCTCTTCAACTTAACTGGTTGTTGCATACAGAAATAATATATCATTGACATAAGTATTCACACCCCTGAGTCAAAACATGTTAAAATCACCATTGACAGCAATTACAGCTGTGAGTACTTCTGTGTAAGAGCTTTGCACACCTGGATTGAACAATATTTGCACATTATTATTGTTTTTAATCTTTAAGCTCTGTCAAGTTGGTTGCTGATCATTGCTAGACAGACATTTTCCAGTCTTGCCATAGATTTTTAAGCAGATTTAAGTCAAAACTGTAACTAGGCCATTCAGGAACATTCAATAGTGATATGTTATATATGAATGCTTCTGCTCAGTGTTTGAGATCAATTGACACACTTTATGATGGAGCATTGAGATGTATTTTAAAACTGCAAAACCCCTTATACACCACTGCACCTTGGCTGGCATTCTTTAGTCACTCGTATGCTCAGTCACTGGTATACTTGTATTTACAAAGCCATTTTGGGTTTATTACCATTTTCTTTGGGCATTTTTATTCTTCAGAAATGTGGTGGGTACTCTCTTTGTTCGCAAGACTTTATCCTGCTAACTGTTCCAAATGTCCAAACTGAATTTGGTAAAAGGGCTTTTATGTAGTCTGCACCATCGGCTTGGAACTCCTTACAAAATAGTTTTAAACTTGACCTGTCAAATGTTTTTAATTTGCTGTTTTATGATTTCGTTACACTTCTGTGATTTCTATGGTTTTTACTAAATTACGTGTAGTTTTTCACGTTGTCAGTCTGTAATGGGGTAATGACTTGGTGCTGCCTATCTTGGCCAGGACGCTCTTGAAAAGGAGATTTCAAATCTCAATGAGCCCTTCCTGGTTAAATGTAGGTAAAACAATATATAATAATAATTATCTTGGTAAGCAACTCCTGTGTATATTTGATATTGTGTTTTAAGTTATTGTCCTGCTGAAAGGTGAGTGTCTCCCAGTGTCTGTTGGAAAGCAGACAACCAGGATTTCCTTTTGCCAGTGTTAAGCTCTATTGACTTTTTTTGTATCCTAAAAAACTCCCTAGTCCTTGCTGATGACAAGCATACCCATAACATGATGTAGCCACCACAATGCTTGAAAATATGAAGAGTGGTACTCAGTGAAGTGTTGGATTTGCCCCAAACACAACACTTTGTATTCTGGACAAAAAGTTAATTTCTTTGCCACATTCTTTGCAGTTTTACTTTAGTGCCTTATTACAAACAGTAAGGATGTTTTGGAATATTTGTATTCTGTGCAGGCTTCCTTCTGTTCACTGTCATTTAGTTTAGTATTCTTGAGTAACTACAGTGTTGTTGATCCTTCCTCAGTTTTCTCCTATCACAGCCATTAAACTCTGTAACTGTTTTAAAGTCATCATTGGCCTCATGGTGAAATCCCTGAGAGGTTTCCTTCCTCTCCGGCAACTGATTTAGGAAGGACACCTGTATCTTTGTAATGACTGGGTGTATTGATTTACCATCCAAAGTGTAATGAATAACTTCACTTTGTATGTGTGGGGTACAGAGATGTGGTAGTCATTCAAAAATAATGTTAAACACTATTATTGCACACAGAATTAGTCAATACAACTTATTTTGTGACTTGTTCAGCAAATGTTTAATCCTGAACTTATTTAGGCTTGCCATAGCAAAGGGGTTGAATACTTATTGACTCAAGACATTTCAGCTTTGAATTTTTGTAATTTGTAAACATTTATAAAAAGATAATTCCACTTTAACATTATGGGGTATTGTGTGTACGCCAGTGACACAAAATCTCAATTTATAATAATTAAAATTCAGGCTGCAACACAACAAAATTTTGAAAAAGTCAATGGGGTGTAAATACTTTCTGAAGGCACTGTACATGTATGTGAGAGAGGGATGTGTGTCTTAGTGTTTGTCAGTGGGCCAGGGCAAAGAGGAAAGGATAGAACAAAACACAAATCCCTCCTCCCTCTATTAATCCTCCAGGCCTGCAGCTCAGTGGCTGGTTAATGAGTCTCGCTGGGTGGCGTTTGGCAGCCACTGCCATGTGGGGGCCTGGACGGTAGCCTGTGGGAGAGAACAGGGAGCCCTGGTAAACAGTGCTCTCCTGGAACCAGAATGGCACCATTCTAATTACACCTGCGCTGCAAACCCTCCCCCCTCCAGTGCACCGGCCACAACCCAGAGGCTGAGACTCCCTGGCCTGAACCCAGACAGACAGCATGCCAGCCCAGCCAGGGAGACCAGGGCCACCCAGAGAGGATGTGTAGCCCCATAGGAGCACCGCCAGGGCTGGTCTATCGGCAGGGTAAACAAATCTAAGCCTGTGTCGAGACTGGTTCATTTACACAACACATCGTCCCAGATGTCTATCCTGAACCCTTATATCTAACGTTGTGTTTTAGGTATAATTAATCAACTACATTATCTTCAATAGGACCACAATTAGAATTATTTAGGTTCACACATTTAGAGCATACAGTAAACTTTTGGATTAGGCCTACAGAAATAATTATCAAAGTTGTCAACTTTCCATCAGTTAAAAACAATAGATTTTTGTTACTGTTGAGTATGATTTGGCGCACACATAAACATAAAATCACAAAACATGCCACGTCAATCAAATGTATGAAATGAGTGGGTACCTCCAATGATTCCTACGCATATGTACAAATGCGTAATGGTATTGCCGAAAGAAGCAGTTACCATAGCAACACCACACATCACTCCACCAGCTATGACCACAGGCCGGCTTCCATAGCGATTCACCAGAATACTGCTGATAGGTCCTGCAAAGGAAAAGAGTGAGAGAGTAGAGAGGAGAAGGGGAAAGAAAGTGTCAGTCTTAGGTTCATGGATAGGCAGTTGACACCCGACCGGTAGATCTCTACCAAAACCTAACCCTTCATCCCTATTCATTACCAATAACGCACTGCCGGTCAAATATCAATACATAGGAACTCATGTTTAAAAGGGCTTGAAGGGGTAACTGATGTTCTAAATAGTTATCTTATCTACATAAGCAAAGCAAGCCAGTGACTCGTGAGCATTTCTCCTGACAATGTTCCCGCAAAAACAGCTAGTGTGAGTGATCAATCAGTAATTAAAGAGCCTTCTATATTTTGGTCTCTCTTTATCCTTCATTCATAACCCTGCCACAGAGAACACGTAGAACAGTCCTTTAGCATCACACAACGCTAAATCATTCCCCGCAATTCATTAAATTAAATAAAAGGAGGGAGCATCAATCAAGAAAATATGTAGGCTGCCACGATTATTGAAATCTCAACATGCTGCCTTTCTAGTCAGTGCTAGAATGACAATCTGCAAGGAGGGTGGGTGATAATTGAAAATTCCTAGTAAAAAAATAAGCGGATTAGTTTGGCAGACAGCGGCTATTTCAATCGCAAGTTTACGACTGATGATTAATCTGAATAAAATAATGGTGTTATTTTTACCACTCTGAATCCATTCTCCAAAATTGATTACGTGTGTTAAAAAACACATTTTAAATAATTGTTGTTTACTTACAAAGCTTGTGATTTATGCAAAAAAAAAAACTAAAATGTAATTTAAAAAAAATCAGATCTCTAGTATACGGAAAGTATTGAGAACCATTGACTTTTCCCACATTTTTTACGTTACAGCCTTATTCTAAAATGTATTAAATGATTTTCCCCCCTCATCAATCTACAAACAATACCCAATAACGACAAAGCAAAACAGTAAGACAATTTTTAAATTCATTACAAATCTTGTTTCTCATGGTGAGAGTCCTTTAGGTGCATTTTGGCAAATTTGAAGCGGGCTGTCATATGCCTTTTATTGAGGAGGGGCTTCAGTCTGGCCACTCTACAATAAAGGCCGGATTGGTCGAGTGTTGCAGAGATGGTTGTCCTTCTGGAAGGTTCTCCCATCTCCACAGAGGTTCTCTAACAGAACTCTGGAGCTCTGTTAGAGTGACCATCGGGTTCTTGGTCAGCTCTCTGACCAAGGCCCTTCTCCTCTGATTGCTCAATTTGGCTGGGCGGACAGCTCTAGGAAGTCTTGGTGGTTCAAAACTTCTTTCATTTAAGAATGATGGAGGTCACTGTTCTTGGGGACCTCATATGCTGCAGAAATGTTTTGGTACCCTTCCCCAGATCTGTGCCTCTACACAATCTCAGAGCTCTACAGACAATTCCTTCAACCTCATGGCTTGGTTTTTGCTCTGACATGTACTGTCAATGGTGGGCACTTACATAAAACAGGTTTGTGCCTTTTCATATCATGACCAATCAATTGAATTTACCACAGTTGTAGAAACATCTCAAGGATGATCAATGGAAACAGAATGCACCTGAGCTGAGTGCCATAGCAAATGGTCTGAATACTTCTGTAAATAAGGTATATATTTTTTTTTAATACATTTGCAAAAAATTCTAAAAACAAATTTTAGCTTTGTCATTATAGGGTATTGTGTGGAGATTGATGAGGGACATTTAGTTTTAAATCCATTTTAGAATAAGGCTGTAACGTAACAAAATGTGGGAAAGGACAAGGGGTCTGAATACTTTCCGAATTCACTGTATATTCTGACAATGACCTTGACGTAATACTTCCTGTAAACGCAGCTGTACGCTACGCAGGTTCAAAGAATAAATCAAATTCTCATTTTATTTCCCTTTGTTTTTTAATCAATCCCTGCTTCTCATCCCGTCCCACAGGTCCAGCGGAAGTACACCATATCAGGTCTTATTTCCCTCTTTTCATTGTTGAAAAATGCTATGTTTAGTAGTGGCAGCATAGATATAAAAACAAATACACTTGTGCATGTATACATCAACATACCGCAATCATTTCTGGATTCCAAAAAAAAAAGACATGTAATCTGAGCTGTGACCGAGCTAGAACAGATTCATCCAGCCTAGCAAACCCCAGTGAGGATAGGGACTAGTGGTATGTATTGCATAGATCACATCCTCCCAGTTCCTGTGTTACTTTGGGGTTGCATCCCAGACATCACAATTTTCTCTCCCATTATAACTTTATCACTCTGGCTCCCTAAGTCATAGGTCCCCTGAAATGCTGTCATGTTTGTCCCATAGGGACTTGGTGCGAGGCCCAAATGTGCTGAACCCATGACTGATATATTTTCCCTGTCTTTTTTCAACTGGGTGACATTGCAAAAGCTGAGCCAAGGACATTATGATAAAGCCATGTGCCTCTGCCACTGAGAACAGGAATATTTCACAGGATGCTCTGTGCTGGTGACTGCAGGTGAGTCAGGCTCCCTGTCATCTTTTAACCTTGAAGCCACTGATTGATTTATCTCAAACTTCAATTGGATCATTCTATTTTAATATCTCAGTGTCATCTAATGAGTCATGTAAGGTGCCTAATCGTTAATAAATTCAGGCCCAGACGTTGAGTAACAACAGTGATTTCTAAGACGGTAGTTTTTTCTTATTGTGACATGGAACACTCATGTTGGTCATTCATCACACCAGGTCCCATCAAGGCTTGCAGCACAGACTGACAATTGTGAATATAAATGCTCATGCAAACAGAACAAGGGTAAACAAAACAAAAAACAGCTTTTTCAACTGACAGACAGTCTATATATGTGTGCCCTGGATCAACACTCATGTTGGCCAACTGAACATGCCCCAGGGTGAATCCCCTGCCGCCTCACGTCCCCATTCATAAGTGAAAGAGTGGCTTTGTTTAAATACACAAATTTGTGTCAGGTGTAAAAATCACATGACTAACCTATGCCAAACCCTTCCATATAAAGCCTAACACTAGGCAGCAAGATGTAGCCACTGGTCAACGAGTTTCTTTAATCCAATATATTTACGGGTCTCTAAAATGAGAGGTTGCTTTGTGAAAGCTCATTAGAGTTAAGTAAGACAGCAAGCTTCTTATTCTATGCTTACTCTATCAGCATGATAAAGTTGGTTGCAATTGCTTGGCTTTCATCTCAAATAGCCTACTACTGTATTTTCTTCAACTAGTAGACTTACTAAATAAACTACAAACAACTATGTATTATTCAGGGATAATAACATCTAACTTTAGAGAAGAGTCTGATGACTGCACAAAGACTTCACTTCTTAGGCTGTCATAGTCATTTGAACACAGTACTACTCATTCTTCTTGATTAGTTCCAGCTATTACACTCAGTCCTCACATGCAAGATACAGGCCTACAATTTGGGGATGAAAAAAAACAAGCAACGGCAAAGCTCCATACAAGACATGCATCCGTTAATACAATCTGTGCATTGTGGTCCTCATGTGACTTGATGCTGGCTCACAGCTGCTTGATTTCATGAATGCCTACTCACCACCGGCATACATGGCTGCCAGCATAATGGAGGAGATCCATGCTATCTGGCTGTAGGAGGCACCGAAGATCAGCTGGATGTCTTTGAAGAAGACTGTGAGGGCTTTGGGGAAGGCATACGAGAAGCCAATGGAGATGAAGGCCCCAAACACCACGACCCAGCCCCAGCCCCCGTCTGGGGGGATGTACCCCAGAGAAGATTCTGGTGCAGGGGACATGTTTCTGTCGATAGAAAAGAAGATGATGATGAAGTTCACAATCCGGATCAAAGTGTTTCATGACAGCAAAAACATGATCTTGAATATACCTTTTTTAAGTACATGCACAAATCACTACAGAGAAAAACAGTCAAATCATCACTTTATTTCCCCAAACCATAATTGTTTGACCCAGGTATTGTCTCTGTTTGGTATTTACACACATTTAAAGTGACAAGTTACTACTGTCACAGAGAGGAGCATACAGGCCTAACCTCTTTTGTGATTTGATTAGTTTCAAGTCAGTTGGGATTTCAACTTAATGCTGTTGAGTGTATGGGCAGTTTTCCTGTTATGTCATTAACTGAGACCTCCAAGAGCTATTTATAACCTGTCAGAAATGTCCAGTTGATCAACATATAAGCTAGGTAGGTAAGTTAGGCTAACATATTGAACTCTTGTAGGCTAGTTATCATGGCCTGATTACGTGCCTTGAGGCCTCAACCCCCAGGGAGCCCCCACTGACTTTTTTGAGATACTTAGCTATCATATAAACACATAAGACAGGTCATGAACTGCAGAAAATTCATTTTAAAAAGTCAAAAGGTTCTCTATGCCCCATGGCAAAATGTGTAGAATTGCAAGAAATTAGCTTTAAAAAAATGTATCTGCCAAGAGGGGTGTGAACAGTTTGGGGTTTCATGGGTTGTGAGGTGGGGGTTTGTTACTACGCCATTAAATGGCAAATCCATCTGGACTTTTGCAACCTTGGGCATTAGTGTGACCGGACCTTCCCAAATAGTATTTGAGTAGCCATGGGCTATACAATAAATAAGCATAGGCTCATGCTACACATATTTTTACTCCTGGTTCCAAATTAAAATGTTGTATAGGAATTGTACATTTTTTCAGATTTTTCACATTAAAATATATGCCATACAAAAACTATTTATTTCAAAGTTGAACAAACCATACAACTCTATGCTAAATGAACACTTTTCACAATTTAGACTAACCATTTTACAAAAACACATTTACGCGAAGAACAGATGCAACGTTTAGTAACTGAATTTCTGTCAAATCTCCCTCTGTTTTTTATGTGACCATGGTTTCAAAAAAACAATTGAAAATCTGCTCAGAATTAAGATTCAAATATGTCTGCAGAAAGAATGGGATGTCAGCTATTATAATGACACCTTGGGTTTTTGGTAACTACAGTAAGTGAAGTAGATTTATACCCAGGAACAGAACTGCAATAATGGCATGTCATCATTAGTCCCTGATCTGTGCTACACAGAAATGCATAATGATGGTTATAAAAAAGAATACATTTAATTTGTATAGCGCTACTGAATATATAAAGTACTGTGCTGAACCGTACTCAAAATCTTTTAACTTTACTGTACTCTCCCAATTTGTGAAACATAGCGTCTATGATTGGTTCAGATTTGATCCGGGGGGGAGGGTAGAGACAGCGAGAGACAGAGAGAATGTTCTCCAGACTGTTTTCACACTTGTGTTGACCACCAGATGACTGAAAGAGAAAGAAAAAACAGTTATGAGCTGAACAAAACAGCATGCCAGTGGAAGGGTAGACTGTAGCAGGTGACTCAATGGTGGTTTGTGTGTCCAGTGTTAGGGGTAATGCGTTATAGTAATAATATTACTTTTTGCGGTGACGAGTAATATAACGGAGTTACTGCTATATTGAGTAATAATATTACAGCTACTGATCAAAGAAATATGCTGATACTTTTGTCATCATTCCCTTCCAATTACAGTTAATGATTCAAAAAAATATTGGGGATTATTATTCCCTCTGTTGGCAAAATATTTAAAAATCCTCCACCCTAATTGTTTTTTGTCCTATCACACACACAACTATAAACTGCTTTAGTTAGGGAGATAAAAATATTTTAGATGCTTCTGCAATTGGACTTTCCCAGCGTGGAAGTACTCGTTGACCAGTGGCTGCATCTTGCTGCCTCGTGTTAGGCTTTATACGGAAGGGTTCACTTCCTTGGCGGGAAAACAACTGTGGTGAACCTGGTGAGTATTACATTTTCATCATTATATGTCGGTGATGTGATGTGGGGAAGCATAACATGTCCACCCTGTTAAGCAAAAACACAAAAAGGCTTCATTGAATTCCATAATATCAAAATATATTTGTCAAACAAAGCAAATTCCTTTTCAAGTGGCAGCCATTATCCTAGCTTCATCACAATCACTTGGAACTAATTTTAGCTCAAAATGTCCACCCTATTATCGTAAACCCTGTTATCCATGTACACGTAACAGGGTGGACATACACTCAGTAGGGTGGATAAATGGATATCTTGCAGTAGTGTTGCAAAATATGTGTTTTTGTTCATAAATTGTATTACATAATTACAGTATATTTAGCATGTATAGTATTTTAAGAATACGTAAATATCACTTAAATCAAGTCTTTCTGAAGGAATGGCACCTCCTCTTAGTACAGCTGAAAGATAGCGGCAATATAGAGAATGATGTAATGCTGACCCAGAAAGAAGGAGAGAGTATTTAGAGAAATGGAAGAGACAGGGAAGAAGAAGACAATAGCTGAACTCAGAGACAGAGTGCAAAAAGAAAGGAATGGAGAGATTACAAAAGGACACTCAGAGCCAGGGCCAAGGCCTCGTGCGATACTGCAGTCCCAAACAGCCCCCTCAACTCCAGAAAATCAGACTGGGCCTTCAAGGTTAGAATATGCTTAAAATAAGGCATTTAAGATTATTAGTTGCTAAACTTTCTACTAACTCTAACCATAATCCCTAACCACAACCCATAACCCTAATCCTGATCTACTAAGAAATCCTTAACTTTATCTCTGACTCTACACCTCTATAATCCTAACCATGCATTTAATGTGTTTTAGGCAACTCCAGCAAGTGGAACGCATTAGAAGGAAAAAACACACAGTAGACTCCAAAAAGAGATTTTACAATCAGAAGTAGCAAAGGAGAGGAGAAAAAGGAAAAATACAGGAAGAGGTATGCAAGGACTAGGGGAGAACAGGCATCTGTATTGCCTCGTTCAACAGTCAAAGCATTGCTGAGACATCAGAATGTGACATAACGTATCAAGAGGGCTCTTCTCTTTCACACATCTCTCATTAAAGATGTCAAAACAAAATACAGAAATGCAAGGAAACAGAAGAACAAACAAAACATTACAAAAGTGACCTCTGTGAATATACTGAAGAAGTACTAACTTCAGAAGTATGCCCAGACGGTGTTGGGCTTTTCAAATAGGAGCGCGAAGATGGAAGGGGACCTTTGCTCTTTTTTGACGAGGAAGGAAAAGAAGCAGAACAGAAATCAAAGGTTTAGGATTTCTCCTCCGTGATGATGCAAACAAACCACCACACGACCACCACAATGAAAAAACTGAGGAACTAACTGACTGAGTCTGAGGAACTAGGTCAGTTGTCCTATACCTCCTTCTGCCACCTCAGGCCATTTTGGGTTGTTACACCCAATGACACTGAAACTTGTCAGTGCAAAACCCATGAGAATTTACAGTTCATGGCAAATTCTCTTCACAGCTTTGGCCTTCAGTCCACCAAAAACCTTGAGGACATGGTAGACTCAAGTATGTGTGACCCGAAATCGAAGCTATGTGCTTTTGGTGAATGTAAGGATTGCTTCCTCACCACTCATCCAAATCTGAAACCTCCTGGGAATGTAGAAGTTCCTCTGACAATGGATCTTGGAGAAGATCCAAAAAGATGAAGAGAAGTGCTCAATGCTAACCGTGAAGAGGGAGGTCACAATAAGAGAAAAAGAACTGATCAGTCAGTTATAGGCTCGCTAATTTGATTTGAGGAGATGGGAGAGGCGGAACTTGCAGCGCGTCAAGCATCACAAATAGAACCAAGTTCGACCAGTGTTGGTGCAATAATTGAATTTTATTTTAATCACCTTTATGTAACCAGGTAAACCAGTTGAGAACATATTCTCAATTACAACTGCGACCTGGCCAAGCAAAGCAGTGCGACACAAACAACACAGATTTACACATAAACAAAAGTACAGTTAATAACACAAAAGAAAAATCTACGCACAGTGTGTGCAAATGTAGAAGATTGGGGAGGTACAGCAAGAAATAGGCCAAGGAGGTGAAATAATTACAATTTAGCATTAACACTGGAGTGATAGATGTGCAGATGATGAAGTAGAAATACTGGGGTGAAAAGGATCAAGAGAATAAATAACAATATGGGGATGAGGTAGTTGGGTGTACAGGTACAGTGATCAGTAAGCTGCTCCGACAGCTGTTGCTTAAAGTTAGAGAGGGAGATATAAGACTCCAGCTTCAGTGATTTTTGCAATTCGTTCCAGTCATTGGCAGCAGAGAACTGGAAGGCGGCAAAAGGAAGTGTTGGCTTTGGGGATGACCAGTGAGATATACCTGCTGGAGAGCATGCTACGGGTGGGTGTTGCTATGGTGACCAGTGAGCTGAAATAAGGCGGTGCTTTACCTAGCATAGACTTACAGATGACTTGGAGCCAGTGGGTTTGGCAACGAATATGTAGTGAGGGCAAGCCAACAAGAGCATACAGGTAGCAGTGGTGGATAGAATATGGGGCTTTGGTGACAAAACGGATGGCACCTTGATAGACTACAGTCAGTTTGCTGAGTAGAGTGTTGGAGGCTATTTTGTAAATGACATCACCAAAGCCAAGGATCAGTAGGATAGTTAGTTTCACGAGGGTATGTTTGGCAGCATGAGTGAAGGAGGCTTTGTTGCGAAATGGGAAGCCAATTCTATATTCAATTTTTCATTGGAGGTGCTTAATATGAGTCTGGAAAGAGAGTTTACAGTCTAACTAGACACCTAGGTATTTGTAGATGTCCACATACAGTTGAAGTCAGAAGTTTACATACACTGAGGTTGGAGTCATTAAAACTCATTTTTCAACCACTCCACAAATTTCTTGTTAGGACATCTACCTTGTGCATGACACAAGTAATTTTTCCAACAATTGTTTACAGGCAGATTATTTCAATTATAATTCACTGTATCACAATTCCAGTAGGTCAGAAGTTTACATACAATAAGTTGACTGTGCCTTTAAACATGGAAAATTCCAGAAAATGATGTCATGGCTTTAGAAGCTTCTGATTGACATCATTTGAGTCGAATAGAGGTGTATTTCAAGGCCCACCTTCAAACTCAGTGACACTTTGCTTGACATCATGGGAAAAGTGAAAGAAATCAGCCAAGACCTCGGAAAATAAATTGTAGACCCCCACAAGTGTGGTTCATCCTTGGGAGCAATTTCCAAATGCCTGAAGATACCACGTTCATCTGTACAAACAATAGTACGCAAGTATAAGCACCATAAGACCAAGCAGCCATCATACTGCCCAGGAAAGGGACGTGTTCTGTCTCCTACAGATGAACGTACTTTGGTGCGAAAAGTGGAAATCAATCCCAGAACAACAGCAAAGAAACTTGTGAAGATGCTGGAAGATACAGGTACAAAAGTATCTATATCCACAGTAAAACGAGTCCTATACCAACATAACGTGAAAGGCCGCTCAGCAAGGAAGAAGCCACTATTCAAAAACCACCATAACAAAGCCAGACTTCGGTTTGCAACTGTACATGGGGACAAATATCGTACTTTTTGGAGAAATATCCTCTGGTCTGATGAAACAAAAATATAATTGTTTGGCCATAATGACCATCGTTATGTCTGGAGGAAAAAGGGGGAGGATTGCAAGCCGAAGAACACCATCCAAACCGTAAAACACGTGGGTGTGGCAGCATCATTTGTGGGGGTGCTGTGCTACAGGAGGGACTGGTGCACTTCACAAAATAGATAGCGTCATGTGGAAGGAAAATTATGTGGATATATTTAAGCAACATCTCAAGACAGTCAGGAAGTTAAAGCTTGGTCGCAAATGGGTCTTCCAAATGGACAATGACCCCAAGCATACTTCCAAAGTTGTGGCAAAATGGCTTAAGAACAACAAAGTCAATGTATTGGAGTGGCCATCACAAAGCCCTGACCTCAATCCAATAGAAAATGTGTGAGCAGAACTGAAAAAGCATGTACGAGCAAGGAGGCCTTCAAACCTAACTCAGTTACACCAGCTCTGTCAGGAGGAATGGACCATAATTCACCCAACTTATTGTGGGAAGCTTGTGGAAGGCTACCCGAAACGTTTGACCAAGTTAAACAAAGGCAAACTTCTGACCCACTGGGAATGTGATGAAAGAAATAAAAGCTGAAATAACTCTTTCTCTCTACTATTATTCTGACATTTCACATTCTTAAAATAAAGTGGTGATCCTAACTGACCTAAGACAGGGAATTTTAACTAGGATTAAATGTCAGGAATTGTGAAAAACTGAGTTAAAATGTATTTGGCTAAGGTGTATGTAAACTTCCGACTTCAACTGTATTCTAAGTCAGAACCGTCCAGAGTAGTGATGCTAGTCGGGCGGGAGGGTGAGGGCAGCAAATCGGTTGAAAAGCATGCACTTAGTTTAACTTGCATTTAAGAGCAGTTGGAGGCCATGGAAGGAGTGTTGTATGGCATTGAATCTTGTCTAGAGGTTTGTTAGCACAGTCCATAATAAGGGCCAGATGTATACAGAATGGTGTCGCCTGCGTAGAGGTGGATCATAGAATCACCAGCAGCAAGAGCGACATCATTGATATATACAGAGAAAAGAGTCGGCCCGAGAATTGAACCCTGTGGCACCCCCATAGAGACTGCCAGAGTTGCGGACAACAAGCCCCCCGATTTGACACAATGAACTCTATCTGAGATGTAGCTGGTGAACCAGGCGAGGCAGTCATTTGAGAAGCCAAGGCTATTGAGTCTGCCAATAAGAGCGTGGTGATTGACAGAGTCAAAGTCTTGGCCAAGTCGATGAAGACTGTTGCACAGTACTGTCTTTTATCGTTGACGTTTATGATATCGTTTAGGACCTTGAGCATTTCTGAGGTGCACACATGACCAGCTCGGAAACCAGATTGCATAGTGGAGAAGGTATGGTGGGATTCTAAATGGTCAGTGATCTGTTTGTTAATAACCTCTCTGGGATATGTGGGACCTCTCTGGGATATGTGGCGTCCCACCTGGCCAAAAGCCAGTGAAAATGCAGAGCGCCAAATTCAAATAAATGACTATAAAAATCAAACGTTCATGAAATGACACATGCAATATATCAAATTAAAGCTACACTTGTTGTGAATCCAGCCATCATGTCAGATTTCAAAAAGGCTTTTCGGCGAAAGCAAACTATGCTATTATCTGAGGATAGCACCATAGTAAACAAACACCGGGCGGACAACACCGGGCGGACACCTGGTAAATGTGGTCTCTTATGGTCAATCTTCCAATGATATGCTTACAAATACGTCACAATGCTGCAGACACCTTGGGGAAACGACAGAAAGGTCAGACTCATTCCTCTCGCATTCACAGCCATATAAGGAGACAATGGAAAACGGAGCCTCAAAAATCCTGCTCATTTCCTGGATGCCGTTTCATCTTGGTTTTGCCTGTAGCTCACGTTCTAGGGCACGCACAGAGAATATCTTTGCAGATCTGGAAACGTCAGTGTTTTCTTTCCAAAGCTACCAATTATATGCATAGTCGAGCATCTTTTTGACAAAATATTGCGCTTAAAACGGGCACGTCTTTTTATCCAAAAATGATATAGCGCCCCCAGAGTTTCAAGAGGTTAAAGAAGAAGTTACAGGTCTGTGAGAGCCAGAAATCTTGCTTGTTTGTAGGTGACCAAATACTTATTTTCCACCATAATTTGCTAATAAATTCATTAAAAATCCTACAATGTGATTTTCAGGACAGCAGAGTCAATCAAAGACAGAAGGTCAGACTCATTGCTATCTCTGCAGGATAGACAATGGATACAGCCTAAAAATCCTGCTCATTTCCCGTTTCATCTTGTGGTTTTGCCTGTAGCTCATTATATCAATGCTGCAGGCACTTTTGACAAAATATCTTTGCATTCCATCTGGAAATTTAGCGCACTTGGTAGGTTGAGACAATGGAAAAAGACTTTAAAAGCTCCATTATATGCATGTCCCAAAATATTCGCTTAAAACGGGCACTCATATTTGAAAATATTCATTAAAATCAAAATAGGGCTGAAAAATGTATTTTCAAAGTTTAAGAGTCAAGACGGGATGAAGAAGAAACAGGTCTTGTGAGCCAAAATCTTGCTTGTTTGTAGGTGATAAATACTTATTTTCCAGAAGATAAAGATTAACCATAATTTGCTTAAATTAGGTGACCATTAAATGTGATTTTCAGGACAGCAGAGTCAATCACCACCTTCCGGAAACACCTGAAACCCCATCTTTAAAATATTCTAGGATAGGATAAAGTAATCCTTCTCACCCGATAGGGATAGATGGGTAAGGGGAGAGAGAGAGAATGACCCTCCAAATGTCCATTCACCCCCCAAATGATTTACTATTGTAAAGTGGCTGTTCCACTGGATGTCATAAGGTAAATGATTCAAAATTTGTAAGTCGCTCTGGATAAGAGCGTCTGAAAATAACTTAAATGTAATGTAAATGAAACAGCCAAGGCTAATGCAAGAAATGTATTTTTCCTCATGTGGTCTGTCATAGTTGAAGTGTACCAATGATGAAAATTACAGGCCTCTCTCGTCTTTTTAAGTGGGAGAACTTGCACAATTGGTGGCTGACTAAATACTTTTTTGCCCCACTGTATGTCCCATAAACTTCACAAATGGTCCTTTTATTTGATTAATTCCGTCGATATATCCAAAATGTCCATTTATTTGGTATGTTTGATCCAGAAAACGTGACTACAAAATATCTCAAAAGTTACCTGTAAACTTTGCCAAAATATTTCAAACTACTTTTGTAATACAATGTATTTTTAATGTAAATAATCAATACAATTCAAGACGGGATGATCTGTGTTCAAAACAGGAGGAAAATAAATTGTAGCTAGCTTTCTGGTCAAGCGCCTATCTAACAGTACACTTCAAGTGACCCTTGTTCAAGATGGCCGTACTTCTTCATTACACAAAGGAAAAACCTCAAACAATTTCTATAGACTGTTGACATCCAGTGGAAACGATAGGAACTGCAAGAAAGTCCCTTAGAAATGAAAACCCATTGAAAGGGGAAAAATCTGAATGGTTTGTCCTCTGGGTTTCACCTGCTAAATAAGTTCTGTTATACTCACAGACATGATTCAAACAGTTTTAGAACCTTCAGAATGTTTTCTATCCAAATCTACTAATAATATGCATATCTTATCTTCTGGGGATGAGTAGCAGGCAGTTGACTTTGGGCATGAATTTCATCCGGATGTGAAAATACTGCCCCCTGTCACCAAGAAGTTAACTTGGCTTTCGAAGATCTTAGAAAGGCAGGGCAGGATGGAAATAGGTTTATAACAGTTTGGGTCTAGAGTGTCTCCCCCTTTGAAGAGGGGTATGACCGTGGTAGCTTTCCAATCTTTGGGGATCTCAGATGATACGAAAGAAAGGTTGAATAAGGCTAGTAATAGGGGTTGCAACAATTGCATCGGAAATATTTAGAAAGAGATGGTCCAGATTGTCTAGCCCAGAATCTGATTTTGCAGCTCTTTCAGAACATCAGCTGTCTGGATTTGGGTGAAGGAGAAGCGGGGGGCTTGGGCAAATAGCTGCATGGGGTGGTGAGATGTTGGCCGGGGTAGGGGTAGCCAGGTGGAAAGCATGGCCAGCCGTAGAAAAATGCTTATTGAAATTATCTATTATCGTAGATTTATCAGTGGTGACAATGGTTCCTATCCTCAGCGCAGTGGGCAGCTGGGAGGAGGTGCTCTTATTCTCCATTGACTTTACAGTGTCCCAAAACTTTTTGGAATTAGTGCTACAGGATGCAAATTTCTGTTGTAAAAAGCTAGCCTTAGCTTTCCTAACTGACTGAGTATATTGGTTCCAGACTCCCTGAAAAGTTGGATATTGCGGTGGCTATTCGATGCTAATGCAGAACGCCACAGGATGTTTTTGTGCTGGTCAAGGGCAGTCAAGTCTGGGGTGAAACAAGGGCTATATCTGTTCTTAGTTCTACATGTTTTGAATGGGGCATGCTTATTTAAGATGGTGAGGAAACCACTTTTAAAGAGCAACCAGGCATCCTCTACTGACTCAATGAGGTCAATATCCTTCAAGGTTATCCGGGCCAGGTCAATTAGAAAGGTCTGCTCGCTGAAGTGTTTTAGGGAGTGTTTGACAGTGATGAGGGGTGGCCTTTTGACGCACGCAGGCAATGAGGCAATGATCGCTGAGATCCTGGTTGAAGACAGCAGAGGTTTATTTAGAGGGCAAGTTGGTCAGGATGATATCTTTGAGGGTGTCCATGGTTACGGATTGAGGGATGTACCTGGTGGGTTCCATGATCATTTCAGTGAGATTGAGGGCATCTATCTTAGATTGTTAACACCCACCTCTCAACAGCCAGTGAAACTGCAGGGCGCCAAATTCAAAACAACAGAAATCCCATAATAAAAATTCCTCAAAGATAGAAGTATTTTACACCATTTATAGTGTAAATGGTGTAAAATAGTGTCCGATTTCAAAAACGCTTTTCGGCGAAAGCAGAACATATCATTATGTTAGGTCAGCAACTAGTCACAGAAAGCATTCAGCCATTTTCCAACCAAAGAGAGGAGTCACTAAAAGCAGAAATATAGATAAAATGAATCACTAACCTTTGATGATTTTTATCAGATGACACTCATAGGACTTCATGTTAAATGTTACTCAATACATGTATGTTTTGTTCGGTAAAGTTCATATTTATATCCAAATATCTGAGTTTACATTGGCATGTTACGTTCAGTAGTTCCAAAAACATCCGGTGACTTTGCAGAGAGCCACATCATTTTACAGAAATACTCATAATAAACATTGATAAAAATACAAGTGTTATGCATGGAATTTTAGATCCACTTCTCCTTAATGCAACCGCTGTGTCAGATTTCAAAAAAACTTTACAGAAAAAGCACACCATGCTATAATCTGAGTAGAGCGCTCAGAGCCCATTCATATATCCGCCATGTTGTGGAGTCAACATTAGTCAGAATAGCATTATAAATATTCACTTTGCTTTGATGATAATCAGAATGCACTCCCAGGAATCCCAGTTGCACAAAAATGTTTGTTTTGTTCGATAATCTCCATAATTTGTCAAAATAGCTCATTTTGTTAGCGAGTTCAGTCCAGTAATCCACATTCATAAAGTGTGTTCACTAGTTTCAGACGAAAAGTCAAAAAAGCTCCGTTACAGTTAGTAGAAACACATCAAACGATGTATAGAATCAATCTTTAGGATGTTTTTAACATAAATCTTCAATAATGTTCCAACCGGACAATTCCTTTGTCTGCAGAAATGAAGTGGAACGTATGAGTTCTGTTATACTCACAGACACCATTCAAACACTTTTAGAAACTTCAGTGTTTTCTATCCAAATCTACTAATAATATGCATATTCTAGATTCTATGGCTGAGTAGCAGGCAGCTTAATTTGGGCACGCTTTTCATCCAAAACTTCTAATACTGCCCTCTACCCCAAATATGTTTAGCATGTCTCAGTCAGTTTAGGTCACCTAATATTATGAAATCTGAACATAAATGGGGGGCAATCAATTCACATATGGGATCCAGGGCACAGCGGGGGCTGAAGGGGGTCTATAACAAGCGGCAACGGTGAGAGACTTGTTTCTGGAAAGGTGGATTTTTAAAAGTAGAAACTCAATCTTTTGGGGCACAGACCTGGATAGTATGACAGAACTCTACAGGCTCTCTGCAGTAGATTGCAACTCCGCCCCCTTTGGCAGTTCTATCTTGTCGGAAAATGTTGTAGTTAGGGATGGAAATTTCAAGATTTTTGGTGGCCTTCCTAAGCCAGGATTCAGACACGGTTAGGCCATCCAGGTTGGCGGAGTGTGCTAAAGCAGTGAACAAAACAAACTTAGGGAGGAGGCTTCTAATGTTAAAATGCATGAAACCAAGGCTTTTGCGGTTACAGAAGTCAACAAATGAGAGTGCCTGGAGAATGGGAATGGAGCTTGAGGCTGCAGGGCCTAGGTTAACCTCTACATCACCAGAGGAACAGAGAAGGAGTAGGATAAGGGTACGGTTAAAGGCTATAAGAACTGATTGTCTAGTGCGTTCGGAACAGAGAGTAAAAGGAGCAGATTTCTGGTTGCGGAAGAATAGATTCAAGGCATAATGTACAGACAAGGGTATGGTAGGATGTGAATACAGTGGAGGTAAACCTAGGCATTGAGTGACGATGAGAGAGGTTGTCTCTAGAGGCACCATTTAAGCCAGGTGACGTCACCGCATGTGTGGGGGGTGGAACAATAGGGCTAGCTAAGGCAGGGCTGGAGGCTCTACAGTGAAATAAGACAATAATCACTAACCAAAATAGCAATAGATAAGGAAGATTGACATTAAGGAGAGGCATGTGTAGCCGAGTGATCATAGGGTCCAGTGAGTAGCTAGGCGAGCTTGAGGCACGGCGATTTAGACAGCTAGCGGGCCGTGGCCAGCAAATGGGCCTTCAATGGACGTCGCAATGGAAGATCCTATTGAAACCCCCTCGGATGGTTAAGTCGACAGACCAGTCGTGATGGATCGGCGGGGCTCCGTGTCGGCAGTAAAACGGTCCAGGTATTGGCAAAATATGTACTGTAGCCTAAGAATTGGATGATTGACCTCTTCTACTAGCCGGGAGACGAGTCTAGCTCCAGGCTAACTGGTGCTTGCTTAGGGACAGAGACGTTAGCCAGGAGTAGCCACTCGGATAGCAGCTAGCTAGCTGCAATGTTCCGTTGTAAAGTTTCAGAGCTTGCAGTAAGAATCTGAAGATGTGGTAGAGAAAAAGCAGTCCGATATGCTCTGGGTTGATATCACGCTGTGCACACTGGCAGAAATTGACCGGGCTGAGGCTGGCTGATGTCCGAGTTAACGGTGATGACCGCTAACAGTGGCTGACTACTAGCTAGTTAGCTGACTAGCTGCTTATTGGGGTTCTGGTGCTAAAGTGTAAAAAATTGCATATCCATACCACATTGGGTGAGGCGGGAGAGTATGTTCAGTCCGTAGACGGAAATTGAGATAAAAATATGTAAAAAATATGTACGAAGAAAAATATATACATGGGACAGGACAAGACAAACAGACGTTCGACTGCTACACCATCTTGGAATCAGAGTTACATGTGTGTGTATATTTATTTTGCAACGCTTGCGCACACAGTCAGCATGTGAGATTCCTTTTACTTATTCCTAACATTTAGGATAGAAAATTGTTGAAAACATATATATGCCTTAAATGCTCAAAAATATAGACTCTTAGCTTTCATTTGAAACCACATTTAAAATGCTCTATAAACTTCAAGTTGGTGCTCATGGGTCCTTATATATGGAAATGCCCATTAGTAAATAGACTTTCAATAGATGCTATTGTTGTAGATGGTGTAATTCCAATTGATTTGTTTATTTACTCTTCTTTTTAGACTCATACTCATAGGTTGCATGTTATGTTGCTGTGTCAATCATTTCAACCTGGTCTCAAAGCATTTTGTATTATTCTGTACATACATCAGTGACTCTCTAGTATGATATGTTTTGTAAGGCATCTACACATCTGTAGATGTCCATCAGTCATTTCATATATGTGAAGAATTACAATTGGTACAATATGTCACAAATTAGCAAATAAAAGTATGCTACGAATTCTAACTACGTGAACTTTAGCTAGTTTGCTAACGTTAGCTAAATATGGTTTAGGGTTAGATTTAGGAGTTGAGTTCAAGGGTGAAGTTTAGGGATAAGGATTAGCTAACATAGTAAGTAGTTGAACATTTGCTAATTAGCTAAAATTGTCCGGGATGAGAATCGAAGTCACAACCTTTAGGTTGCTAGACGTTTGCCCTATACACCCACACCAACCAACCAACCATCCTACGTTTGTTTTTGCCTTAAGTAACCATACCAAGCGCACTAATTTGAGTGCACGAGATTTACGTGTACTATGTCATGTCTAGTCTGAGACCAGGCTGATCATTGCTAAGTTTAGTTTAAGTAATTCAAACTAGCCGTTGTCCGATAGTTGCATCAAGACGACCTGATGAGACGCACAGAAGAACGTAAAGAATACGTTTTAGCTGTTTGCTTGTGAAGGTTCATCATCTCTCCAGATCCTACATATGGAGTCAATTTAAAAATCC
The DNA here is from genome assembly GCF_036934945.1 of Oncorhynchus masou masou. NCBI lineage: Eukaryota > Metazoa > Chordata > Actinopteri > Salmoniformes > Salmonidae > Oncorhynchus > Oncorhynchus masou. The sequence goes on along the minus strand of NC_088217.1, from coordinate 43,242,721 downwards.
AAAGAACGCGTCTTCAGTTTAAGGAGCAAGCATAATGACTATTTGCGATACACCCAACAAATTCAGGAAGCCTCGAATTTGGTTGGTACACGTGGATATCCGACTCGGAGTGCACACATACAAGTTGAAGCGTTGAACATATTGGGTGCGAGACATAAATAAAACAATCTTACCTTGACCACGAAAATACGAAGCCCAGCACTTGAACTCCGAGGACAACCCTGAAAGTTTGAAACAAATTGATAGTACTTTTCAGAAGCTTTTAGACACGTGTCACCTCATTTCCCCCTGGTGGTTCATTGAATGAATTCGAACGGTCTACTCCCAAAAGGCTATGCATTTGATTTACTAGGCAATCGATTCTGGTCGTTTTTTATATTTTATGCAAACCGACATTGATGGTCCCATCTTTCACTACCCATGTCACTAGAATGTCTTTACTCGGTGACGTCATGTCAACTTGCTAGCTATATTTGTTACAACTTTATCTATTGAAAAGGTACCAAATTGTTTTGTATTCATCACATGCTCCGAATTCAACTGGTGTAGACCTCAGTGAAATGCTTGCTTATGAAACATTCCCAACGATGCAGTTTTTTTTTAACTAACATTGTACAATGTGATCAGTTACTTTTTTTTATAGCTAGCCAGACAAGGGTAGTACAAGGTTAGCTAATAATAATTCAGCACCAAATAATCATATGGCAATAAGTCACCAATAGGTTATCAAATTTTATTCTCAAAAAAATGTGCAACGTGAATTTCACAGTTGAGCTCAACCACCACTATCCCCCAAACCCTACATAGACAAACCATCAAACAAAAATAAATACAGAGAGTCCACTGCTAGTTGCCATCTGTGGACAATGCTTACATACAGGTCTTCAATGAGCTTCGATATGGCTGCACAAGGCCAACTACGGCGGTTGCACAGAAAGCACATCGATTGGCTAATTCATTGTAAACTTTGCATCGTGTTGGAGATTAACTCAACGTTGAAGTTAACTTCTCAGTAAGCATTACAGATATGTTAAAGAAAAACTAAAACAAGAATCAAATAATGCGCCGATATCCATGTGTGGGATACAGAACATAATCACCACCATAACTAAATATAGAAAATAGAAATACAGCCATTGAAATTAAATCACATTTTAAATTACAAAAGGGGGGGAAGTTTGTAAAAACTGTGCAAGTACAGCAAACGTATAGTTCAGTATATTACACAAGACATTTAAATACAGTACTCTATCAATAGAAATCCTGAGAGTTGTCCATTCCTGGTTCAAGTGACTGAGTTTAGGCATTCGGGCAAACCCCCTTTCACCTGTGAGGGCTTCAGGAGGGCATTGCTCTGACCAGATCAAACAAGCACCAAATGATCTGCAGTCCTTTTCTTTACCAAAGTTTATCATGTCACCGCCACACCTAGAATGTGGGTTTTCATATAATTCCCCATTTCAAATTCTTTGCAGGCAGAACTGTATATCCCAAGGTTGCTTTGTTGTCGATTGATTTTAGGGAAAGCTTTAAAACGAGAAAATAATATGTAGTGCAAAGATGACACCGCAACCTGCATGAGGAAATTGACATCATTGAAAATGTTGCAGTTCCATAGGGAACCGTCACTCAATGGCTGTGTTACCCCAATTAGTACATACAAGACTGTCAAAAAAGCAGGACCAAGTTCTTGTTGTTCCTCCATGTGATAGCATGTACAGATGGATTAATGTGTAAAAGATGTAAAGTTGTGCCCAACACTGGTAGTTCTGTCCAGGAGGGTGCTTGGTAAAGTTTGCAGTGACTGACTATTGGAGAGTGATTCAGTGCAATGATGAGTAAGACTTGACACTGCCTCGCCAGGCTAAACACAGGACTACTATCCGATGCACCCACCCACAGGCACAATGACAGCCATTGGGATCTGCGCTAAGTTACACCCCACAATCTCCATTTTACTCCTCAAACTACTACTGTACATCAGCCAGCCACACAGCCAATATTGAGCTTTTTCACCTAAAGTACACAAATTAAGCTTGAAAAGTTAATGCACTTCCACAAGGGTAAACCTAATTGTATCAACGTTTCCTTAGTTATTGCTACTAGAAACTTTATCCACTTTTCAGATGAACCAAGTTCTGAAATGCATTTTGGCATTTAAGAGGTAGGTTATTCCAAACACTTCCAATCAATAGACATGTTGAAAAAAAATGTATATCCACAGAAAACACTGCTGCAGCAAGCTGCCCACACTTCGGACAAATCAATGCATCTGCCTGAACCACGTCCCGTCGCTCCTTACCTGACTGCTGAGTTGCTATCAAAGCAAACGGTTGCAAGGTTCAAAATGTCTCACTTTTGCTAGCCGCACACCTGACGCCATGCTTGTTTCTCCAATGTGGAGACTGAATAGTCTAACTTCTCTCGAGTTGTCTTGGCATGTGACACTTGTTACAACAATATGGATGTCAGCTGCGAGTGTGAAGCTAATCTACGAATGCAAAATTTATGAATCCAACTGCAACAAAGCCAAACATCACATTGGTAGACACAGCTAAGGCCTTCTCTTAAAAGCAAAGTATGCATTTCACAAAATAACATACCTACCTCCTACCACACATTGAAATAAACCTAAGTCACTAGCGCACACACAAACCTAATAAACACTTCCAAAGACGAGCTTGCTGTAGGGCGCAATGAGCAGTCAAAGACAAAACCCCATCAATCTGAGCATCACTGCCCATTTTACCCGTATGAATAAAGACTAAAATTATGAATAATTCTCACTTTACGCCGACATAACAATTAGAGGGCACTTCATATTGATCCCTCAACTGCATGCATATCAATTGTAAAAATTATAACCTATATATCCTTTAAGAATGGTATTTTATTAGGATCCCAATTAGTTGTTTTACGAAAGCCGCAGCTACTCTTCCAGGGGTCCACACAATAAAATGGAAAAATTGGCTCAAAAAAAAAAAAAAGATAATTGCACTTATGATTCATTGTACTATACTGTAAAACATGTATCAGTATGGGTATTTGGTTCCGACTGGAGGAAAAAAAAAAAAAAAAAAAATCTGCAATCTTTTAAAACCACCCCAATTTAATCGTGTTGAACCATTAACGCTTTAAGACTAAACTCGACAGTCCTTGTGGTGCAAACACAGGACAGTACCAGGCACAAGGCATGCAGGACAACGCACACTCCCTCTTCGTGGAGGAGGGAACCTTTCACCTACGGCCCTCTCAGAGCACTTTCTGAAGACACTGTGGGTACAGTTTGGCCACCACACACTCAAAATGGCGACCAAGGTCCCAGAGGCGGTCGGGCGTTTCGTAGACTTTGGTCCATGTGTCCGCCTCGTCGTCGTACTGGTAGAGGGAGTTCTTCCTGCTGGTACGGAACACATGTTCCTCCACCATGACCTGTGTGGCACGGACAAACAGCTGCAGCTTGCCCTGGAGGAGCAGGGCCTTGATGTAGGGGCTGGTGGCCTGGTCGAACGGAAGGTCTCTCTTGCGGGCCCAGGTGTTCTGCTCAATGTCATAGACCTCCATGGTGAAGGTGCGCTGGTGGTTGCTGCAGATGCCAGCGATGTAGTAGATGCAGTTATTGTGTAAGGCAGCCAGGCCCTGGCTCCGGGGGACTCTCATGGGGGCCAGGTGGCCCCAGTAGTCCTTGCGAGGATCAAAACAGAAGAAGTATTCACCTGAGAAAGAGAAAAGCACCACTGAGTGTTAAGAAAAACATAAACATAGTGTCTCCACTATTCCGCCTCACCTTGGAGGATGTAGATGCGGTCTCTGTACTCCACAGCACTGTGGAACTCCATGGCTACAGGCATGGGGCTGACGGCGGTCCAGTAGTCGTCTCTGGCATCGTAGCACTCCACTGACTTCAGTGCATTCCTCCCATCCCCCTCATACACACGGCCCCCCAGGGCGTACAGCTTCCCGCAGCAGTGGACCAGCCTGCAGCCGATCCGGGCCCGCAGCATGGGCGAACGCCCCAGCCAACGGTTCCCTGCGTGCTCGTACTGCCAGAAGTCACTCTCCGCGCGGTGGTCGATGCACACCTCACTGTTGCTAGGGCGGTAGCCCCCGGCGATGAAGATGTCGTTCTCCGATGACACCAGGATGCCCACCTCCCGCAGGTCATTGGGGGGCTTGCAGAGCTTGAACACCTTCCCAGCAGTGGTGTCCAGGCAAGGCACAGTCTGCTTCTTCCCTGAGTGTTTGTGTTCCGCATCAAAACAGATGACCATCTCAGAGGCGGTCATGCCCAAGCGCTGGGGGCAGCCGTTGGTGCCGTTGAGACGGGCCATGGCAGAGTCTCTGGAGAGGGCGCAGGCAAAGGGGGGTGGGATGCGGCTGAGGAAGGAGTTGTCCAGGAGTGGCAGGCGGATGCATTGAGAGAACACTTCAGCCAGGTGGGCCTCCCTGCGGGAGCGGTCGTGCTCCAGCCAGCGCACAATGCTCTCATACACGTGCTCCTCCTTCTCCACATTCAGGTCATCGTTGTTCAGGATGCTCACCAGCTGCTCTTTGGTGAGCTGGAGGAACTCCTGCTCCCGCGCCACACACAGGAACTACAACAGCACAACACATGTCACATTTCACCTAGACCTCAGTCATTTGTCGCAGAATGCTCAACTAACAGATAAAGACCTGGAATGCTATCCTAAAATATAAGTGTCAACTACTTTATGGTACTTGTGTTCTCACATTGTAATTATAAGGCCATTTTAATGACATAGATACATTAATCCTTCCCAAATGGCAAGCGAAGTGAAGCACAATAGTGTAATAGAACAGCTTTTTCTTAGAATAAAACCCACCTTCTTGCGTATGTAGTCCTGGGAGCGCTCCCTCAGCAACTGGTGGCTGTAGGCGTCGGCGAACATGTAGACCCCGGTGCAGTTCTGGGGGTCCAGACGACTGATCATGAACAGGGCACACTGGTCCTGCAGGGCTGGGATCTGGAAGATGCTGGCTGCCGTGAACAGGGCCTGGATGTTGGACTCTGACAGCGTGACTCTGGACGTGTAGGCATAGTCCAGGACCAGGTGCATGGACTCAGACTCCACCCCGACGAGCCGCACCTCACTCTGGCTGCTTTCTGTAAGGCCACTGGTGAACATGGACCTGGAGGGAAAAGGAAATACTCTTTTTTTTTTTTTAAGAAAGCTTGTTGCAGCATTGCCTGGTCCCAGATACTACTCCATTGCCATCATTGACATGACAATGAGTGACAGGAAGCTGGTATGATGGCATAAACTGACTGGCACTCAGGCTAGTTGAAGCATTGGTTGTTATCTAAAAATGTAAATGACTACAAACAAGCTGCTTACATCAGACCTACCTAAAGTAAGGGCTGATTGCTGCAAGGACATTTCGGTGACACGAGAATGTCTTGCCATGGTCCACTTCAACAACAATATCTGTGAGCTGTGCTTCATCATACAAGACTTTGAGCTGCTGGAGGATGTTACAGGCATGAACAGCATCTACCCCACTGTAGGTTGTGCTTGACGGACTCCCATTCTGTACTTGTAACAGCTTGCCTATGGAAGAAACACAGGAGAGAAACATACCCTTTTTCCATGATGATGGGCATTAAAACACACTATGATGAAATTGTGGGAAACGTTAATAATATTATTTAGTAGCATATGCAGCACAACAATTGAGTCAAGCGTACTGGCTACAATGGGTAGAGAAAAATATTCTAAAACATGTGGAGATTAGTAAACTGACTAGCTATGGCTATACTAAATTACTATTCGACACACTAGATAGTCTTGTATAGTAACGTTAGCGAGCATGCAATCAGTGTGCCATGGATATCACCCACTCAGCACAACTTGTGGGCACGATTTATTGACAGAACAAAGACCCGTTCCGAAACAACGATATCTTTCTTATCTATCTAGCTATCGTAATTAGCTAGCTAGCTAACTCATGTTGACATGGAGCTAGTCGGTTAGCTCATTAATAGCTAACGTTACACAAGTAACGTCAAACTGGCCAAAAACTAGCTATGTTTCATCAGGACGAGACGTGGGCACGTTACGTTAGCTAGCCGGACATACGTTAGTTAGCTTGTTACATACCTTATTGACAGCTATTAATAAAAGCTCAGATAGTACACATAAAAGGTCTAACAGTATCATTGGCATACAAATATAGGCAATTGTTTATACTTAGTACTACTAACAGACAAAATGTGGTTAAAACTAGCCATCTGATAACGTTATAGATAGTAATGCTAGCTAACCAGCATACACTTTGGAAGCCATTCGCTTACAGCTTCACTTGTAAAACGAGAGACAATCTTAAGTGTCTAATACTTTTGTCAGTGTGTAATCTTGGTGGTTATATACACCATTCAATATGAATTAGGGAACTTTAAAATTGGTTTTAAAAGTCTGCCTCGTTAACACAAACAATCAAGAAACGCTAACCTCCACTGGCAGCCATTCTCCTCAGTCTGTTCTCAGAGCACACGGTGAAACGGAAACAGCCGACAATGACACCCAATCAACGTAGAGCCAATGGAATTGATGATCAAATTAATCACTAAAGGAACATCTAGGCAACAATTTATACGTTCTCTTTTAATCAGGAATAAATTGAATATAGACTTAAAGGCCCAGAGCATTTAAATTAGAACAAGGGCTCTGTATAGGCCAACACTGTGTTCTATTTAATGATATGATTTACACACACTATCTTGTCATGCATCCGAAGTTTAATGTAGGACAACCCTTACAAAAACACAAATTCTTAGCATCCAAGTAACTCCAAGGTCTGTCTAGCCATTACCTTGCATCTATGAAACTACACTACTTTGATTGTCTCTATGCTGCTAAAGGCCCATACCAAGCTTGTTATCAACATTACAATTGGTGAATGGCCTTTCAGTAATTAAGAAGAATGTATGAAATGCAATTCATTTCAATTTGAACTCTCAATCACAAGAGAGTGGTCAGCATTTTGATGTGGGCCTCTTGAAGTTCAGCACATACAGTCTGGTCTCATAAACTATGCATAATATAGTAAATGTCAATCCGGGCCACTCAAATTACTGTAGAATCATATGTTACGTTTAGTATGGCTACATAAGACAGAAGGTTGCTTAAGGCAAAAGCTAGTAGCATGGTTGGTCGGGGTGGATGGGTAAGTGTATAACGCAAATGTCTAGCAACCCATGGGTTGTGTGTTTGAATCTCATCACATCATTTGAGCTAATTAGCAACTTTGCAACTACTTACAACTTTGTATCTACTTTGAAAATACCTAGTATGTTATCTAACCCTTAAACCTAAGTTCTAACTTCTAACCTTAACCTCTAACTTAACTCCTAACCTTAACCCTAACCCTAACCCTAACCCCTAATCTAGCTAACATTAGCCACCTAGTTAATGTTAGCCACAACAATTTGGAATTCGTAACATAGCATACATTTAGCAAATCGGTAACATATTGTTACCGAATTCAGATTTGTTACAAATTGTATGAATTGCAATTCATAACATATCATAGGAATTGCATTGTCGGAACTAGAAGCACAAGCATTTCACTACACTCGCATTAACATCTGCTAACCATGTGTATGTGACAAATAAAATTTGATTTGATTTGAATTGTAATTCGTAACATATCATACGAAATGGATGATGATGGACATCCACAAATGTATACATACCATGCGAAACACAACATATGATACCAATTTACATTTTCCAGATTTAAATTTACTATGTTACTTCTAACCCTGAGTCCAGGTTGGCACATTGGGTGCCACTTGCAATCTAATTGTGTCAACAGTGTATTTGCTGTAACAAGCCATGCAATTGGCTTGTAATTTCCATATATTAATGCAGTGTGTCATTTAATCTGTATTGCTCTTAATTAGAATGTATATACTGGCAGCATTATTAGATTAATTACATCAACATGCAAGAGTACATTACATTTTATTAATGACTATAACAAGTCATTGACGCTGGCATATTTTGTTGTTCTATTCTATGGTTAGACATTTGTATTCATTTCTGTAGGCTCAATGTACATCTAAAAATGAATTAAACTGGATTCCCCCCCACAGATCTACAAAACTGAAAATGTCTTGAATGCGTGTCTTCACACCCCAGAGTTAATATTTTGTGGAAGCACCTTTGGCAACCATTACAGCTGTGAATAATTTTTAATAAGATTCTACCAGCTCTTAGGGCAACATATATCCATTGTTTTTGTCAAAATTCTCAAGCTCTGTAAATTTGGTTGTGAATCATTGATGTACAGCAATTTTCAAACCATGTCTCTGATTTTCAAGAATATTTAAGTCAGGACTAAGACTAGACCATTCAGGAACACGCAATACCTGGAAAGCCATTTTGGTGTCTTTGGCATAACATTTTGTGAAATTGTCCCGCTGAAAATTAAGACTCAATCACAGGGTAAGGTACTCAGAAGTTTGAGGTGGATTTTCCTATAGCTTTTTACCTGGGCTTTGCTTCTTTCATATTTATTTTGATCCTGACAAACTCCCCAGTCCCTGCTGGTAACAAACATACTCATAACATGATGCTGCAACCACAATACTTAAAAATACAGAGGGTTTCACACTGTGTCTTGTTGGATTAGATTTGACAGAAGGAATACTGCAAGACAACATGGCAAGACATTAACTTTTTGGCCTGAGTTAAAAACTACAGCTGTAAGTCCAAATATGTAGTTTTTAACTCAGGCCAAAAAGAAAATGTCTTGCCATGTTGTCTCACAGTATTACTTGACGACCTTGTTGCAAACAGAGAGGATGATTCAGTGTCTATTTTTAAAACACAAGCTTCCTTCTTTTAACTTTGTCACGCAGACAAGTAATGTTGAGTGAATGCAATATTGTTGATCCTCTGTATCGTCAATTATTGTGGTGAGAGCATCATGTTATGGGTAGTCTTCTTAAAACCTAACCCTGCTATAGTTTTTTTTTTCAGCGGGACAATTACTCAAATTGTAATGCCAAAGACACAGCAGAATGGTTTTCCAATAGGTGTTGAGTGTTCCTGAGTTGTCTAGTCTCAGTCCTGACTTCAATATGCTTGAAAATCAGTGACAAGGTTTGAATACAGCTGTCTATCAATAATTTCCAACCAAATTTACTTGGTTTGAGTAATTTTTACAAAAACAATGTATACATGTTGCCCTAAGAGTTGTGCAAGGTTGGTAGAATCCTACAACACAATATTACCAGCTGTAATGGCTGCCAAAGTATTAACTCTGGGGTGTGAAGACATCCTCAATCAATATATTTTCATTCATTTCTATATTTTTTCTTTCACTTTGGAAATATGGAGTAGGTTGTGTATATCGGTAGGGGTAAAAATCTAATATAATCACTTTTTAGATTTAATTTTAAGGCAGCAAAATGTGAAGTCTGTGCAAAAGGTTTGTGGACTTTCACTTTAACTGTATATTTTCTGGTCTGAATGTTTGTGTCTTGCAATACTACAGTAGAGGCAACAGTCTGATCATTCTTTTTGCCATTATCAGCATAGTGCAGCCTGGAAAATGACTCTAACGCTGCATAACATTGTAAAATGATAGGAGGAGAGTCAAATAAAATAACTGCAATCCGCACAATCGATTTTTTTCTCTCCAATTTGTTCCCATTCAGCTACAGTGCAGGCTGTTAAATTGGGCCTAGCTGCTCTGGAATGAAGGAAAGAGGCTTCCTGGGGTTTCTGTTATTTAATGATACCTTTAGCTTATGTTTACCCCTCTGCAGAATGCCCCCTTTTTGATACATTGAAACCATCTCCTGATATATTGGCTCTTTATAGCCTAATACTTTTTTTACTTTTTGCACGTAGAACTGCATTTTCAGGTTACAGTAACAATGAAAAAAGGATTCCTTATTTTTGGTGCACTTTCAAAATGTATAGGCTACTCTGTCTCAACTTTAAAAACAGTGTGATTTGCTACAATCCATGACATGTGGGGAAATGTTGACTGAGACAAAATGGGAATAGATGGGGTCATCTTTTGTGGTTTATCCTCAGATTGCAGTCTAAAATTGTTGGCCCGTGTTTTTCTCCTAAGGGAAAATGCTTGGATGAACTATATCATGTAGTTATAGTCTTACAGAATGATACTATATGGTTTAAAGACTGCAGTCCTTTGATACACATTGTTAAGCTACAATTATTTTACGAATAAAAGTGTCCCAGAGCTTCTTTTGAGTGAGGAGCAACAGAAATGCTATAAAATATTTCTCTGGAAGAAATTGCAATGTCATTATTTAGCCCAGCCCTGTTTCTCAGATTCTTTAACCCTTAGCACCAGAAACCTGCTGAGTAAATGAGCACTATTGTCCTGTGGAATGCAAATGTAATATTTGGTACGTACTGTACGTTGATTGAATTACACACCAGACGTTCACTTCCAAAAAATGACCAAGGTGTACATGAATGTGAGAATTCATATTCAATGTGTTTTAATGTGTGTAGGTGTGTGCGCGTGCCATAGAGGGATTGCACTTTATGATGAATTTCCCCATCCTGCCTAAAAGGCCCCTCTTCAGTTGTAAGACAATTTTGCACCGTCTGCCGGGCATCGGAGAGAGAGGGATAAGCGGAGGAGCCTTGGGTCGGGAGCGATTGAATTGCAGAACAGAAGAGAGGATGAGATGGAATGCATGAGGGAGAGGAGGCAGGGGGTGTAATTGTAGTTTAAATGTGTGTTTTTGTCAGAGATGGAGGTAATGGGTTATAAAATGCCTCTAGGGACCTGTGGGAGAACGCCTGCAGATGTTGTGAAGAGCCTCTCGGTCTGTCTGTGTCTCCTCTGCCACCCAGGAGGAGACAAATAGGAGCACGATGGGAGGCTGCTGTAAATACAGACCTGGAGTCTCCGCTTCATGTTTAAAAAGTGCCTTTCTAACCCCATCTGTGGGGCTGGGTGAATACCTCATCATATGCTCTGAGCCTACCTAGCTAGTCTCAGCACAACCCCATGATGCCACTTGGAAAACTGCTGATGATGTTTCTTAATGACTACAATGGCTAATGTTTATGAGTAGAATTACAGCAGAATTGGAAAACACCAGTGGCGGAAAAAGTAACTAATTGCCATAATTGAGTAAAAGTTAAGATATCTTAACAGAAAATGACTCAAGTAAAAGTCACCCAGTAAAATACAACTTGAGTAAAAGTCTACAAGTATTTGGTTTTAAATATACTTAAGTATCAAAAGTATATGTAATTGCTAAAATATACTTAAGTATCAAATAGACAGCACCGATTAAAAATATATATATGATTTTTAATTTAGAGATAGCCTGGGGCACACTCCAACAGTCAAACATAATTTACAAACAAAGCATGTGTCTTTAGTGAGTCAGCCAGATCAGAGGCAGTAGAGATGACCAGGGATGTTATCTTGATAAGTGAGTGAATTGGCCCATTTTCCTGTCCTGCTTTTTTTGGGTGTCAAGGAAAATGTATGGAGGAAAAAGTACATTATTTTCTTTAGGAATGTAGTGAAGTAAAAGTAAAAGTTGTCAAAAATATCAATCGTAAAGTATAGATACTCCAATAAATGATTTAAGTAGAACTTTAATGTATTTTAAGTACTTTACACCACTGGAAAACACTTTAGTTCATTGAAGGCCTCTTTGGTCAAAGAGTCAAAAACAATCCTCTTGGGCCTCCTGAGTGGTACATCGGTCTACGAGTGCTACAGACCCAGGTTCAATTCCAGGTTGTATCACAACCGGCCGTAATCGGTAGTCCCATAGGGCGGCGCACAATTGGCCCAACATCGATCTGGGTTAGGGAGGGTTTGGCCAGGTGGGCTTTACTTGGCTCATCGCGATCTGTTGACTCCTTGTGGTGGGCCGGGCGCCTGCAGGCTGAATGTCTGTTGAACAATGTTTCCTCTGACACATTGGTGTGGCTGGCTTTCGGGTTAAGCGGGCAGGTGTTAAGAAGCACAATTTGGTGGGTTATGTTCCTTTGGCCACCTTTCCTTCCAGTTCTCTGCTGCCAATGACTGGAACAAATTGCAAAAATCTTTGAAGCTGGAGTCTTATATCTCCCTCTCTAACTTTAAGCATCAGCTGTCAGAGCAGCTTACCGATCACTGTACCTGTACACAACCAATCTGTAAATAGCACGCCTGACTACATTATCCCCCATATTATTAATTACCCTCTTGCTCTTTTTCGCCCCAGTATCTCTACTTGCACATTCATCATCTACACATATATCACTCCAGTACTAATGCTAAATTGTAATTATTTTCGCCTCTATGGCCTACTTATTGCCTTACCTCCCTACTCTTCTACATTTGCACACACTGTACATAGATCTGTCTATTTCTCTTGTCCTTTGTGTTATTGACTGTGGTTTGTTTTTAGGTGTAACTCTGTGTTGTTGTTTTTGTCACACTGCTTTGCTTTATCTTGGTCAGGTCGCAGTTGTAAATGAGAACGTGTTCTCAACTGGCCTACCTGGTTAAATAAAGATGAAATAAATTACAAATTAAAAAACTGTTTTGGCGGGTCATGTTGGGGAGAAAAACGGGGTAAAATACAGATGGGCATCTTTATTATCTGCTGTCTGTTGGACACTGCACAAATATTGGGAAATATTGTTCGGTTTGTAGCTAGCATATTTGGTGGTCTCCCCTCTTTGGTGTAATTAGCCATTCATCCTTTTATGGTCTGAGGTTATTACCTCAATTTAGCAAAAGAGTTCCCCACAGAAAACCACATTTTGATCTCTTCAGAATTTGAGATTATAGAACAATGGATGAAAGCACTTCTGTACTGTAGGTCTATGAATATATATTTTCTGGGTAGTATCCCAAAGTGACTGAATTGGAGTAAGCAGCAGTACAGTTTTCCTTAATAACTTTGGGCTGGGTGACTGTGCATTGTCTGCCCTTCAAAAGAAAACAAATAAGGCTGCAGCTCCCCACTGTGAGCTCGAGTCATTTGTTCCACTTGTCCGGCTGATGGATTCTGTTTGATAAAATCTGGATTTTTTTTAGCCGCTCTCTAATTACTGAAGAAAGAAAATATACATATTTCAGCAATTTTTTTGGTCTTCACAGGCGGTGCGTCCGCACTGAGGCACTATTGAGGTCTCTCGGTGTGAGTGGAAGCGGGCCGGGAGACACCCAGCTGGGAAGTCTGAAGCTCTAATAGCAGAATCGGATTAGAGGACACCCCCGGCGTGTCCGGCTCACTCGTGTGTGAAGGCTCTGACCATCATCAATATTGAGGTGCTTGCGCGGGGGTGATCCATCAGCAAATCCGATTGCACACCCAGAATTCTAAGGTACTGGCAGAAAGCTGGGATGGGCTTTTCTTCCCCTTTGACATTATTTCGGGAGAGTATCCATTAATGTAATCTAGCACGCAGAGGCAATCATGCAGCCTTCCAGCCCCAGGCAGGTTACTCTGAGGAGAAAGTGCAACTTTAGCACTTAATCATCTCACCCATACAGACCATACCAGTCTATATGATCGTTCTCCCAACAATATGTTTCCACATTCCCCAACGGGTGCACTGTTGTAATCTCCAGCTCATCTTAGGGCTTCTGACCCTCCATTTGCCCTCTCTCATTTAAAGTACCAGCAACCAATGCACCGGCTGATTTCAAACAAATTATGCACCAGATGAAACCTTGCCATATACTGTAAATTAAGTTATGCCATTAAGAAAATAGATCAGTAGGGTGTGATGTTATACAGTACCTTCTGCAGAATTTACATTTACACACGCAAATCTAATTGAGTGCTGAGCGTTTTCAGTCGAAAACCATTGCATTATGGATACCAAAGAAAATGAAACACCTAGCAGTGTACAAAATACTATATGTTTGCCAAAAACATTTGGCTATGGTAATCCCTAGAGGAACAGTTAATGACAATGACCTGCTGGTCTGAAAAGATAGGAAGATGGATATACTGTATTGTTGCATCCCCATGTGGTGTGGTCTGAGAGTGGCCCTGTTCCCAACTAAGTGTACCACGCCCTCCAGCCTGCTACATTATGATAGCAAGGAGAGGGAACAGACAAGTACTAGGGGCAGTGTTGTGTGCCTGGTGAGGTCATGAATAGTGAGGTGTGTATTATCATGTGATTGATTCACTGCATGCATGGCTCCAGGGGAAGACGCAGTGAGAGGTCAAACAAGACTGTTCCAAATAGACCTGTCTGAATCAGCCTTAGGGGGCCTAACCGGTTAGACAAGGGCCTTTTACTGAGAGTGGTTTTGGTTTACTGTGGTTGGGCTGGACAACCGCATGTTTTATTCACTTGCCTTAGAAGGTGACAAATGCTGGACCCTAATATTCAAGACTACCAGTATGCGTGCCCACTTTCTTAGTCTTTCTAATCTCATGACCAGAGTCTAAGGACAAGTCAGTAACATTAATTAGTTAGCAAGGCATTCACACTAAGGTACTTCTATATGTTGCAAGGCAATTATTATCAAACAAGTTCTTATAAATCAATAAACTCAGCAAAAAAAGAAACAGCCCTTTTTCAGGACCCTGTCTTTCAAAGATAATTCGTAAAAATCCAAATAACTTCACAGATCTTCAGTGTAAAGGGTTTTAACACTGTTTCCCATGCTTGTTCAATGAACCAATAACAATAAATGAACATGCACCTGTGGAACAGTGGTTAAGACACTAACAGCTTACAGACGGTAGGCAATTAAGGTCACAGTTATGAAAACTTAGGACACTAAAGAGGCCTTTCTACTGACACCTAAAGAAAGATGCCCAGGGTCACTGATCGTGCCTTACGCATGCTGCAAGAAGGCATGAGGACTGCAGATGTGGCCAGGGCAATAAATTGCAATATCCGTACTGTGAGACGCCTAAGACAGCGCTACAGGGAGACAGTACAGACAGCTGATCGTAAGACTCTCTGCAATAGGCTGAGAAAGGCTAGACTGAGGGCTTGTAGGCTTGTTGTAAGGCAGGTACTCACCAGACATCACTGGCAACACCGTTGCCTATGGGCACAACCCACCATCGCTGGACCAGACAGGACTGGCAAAAAAGTGCTCTTCACTGACAAGTCGCAGTTTTGTCTCACGAGGGGTGATCGTTGTATTCGCGTTTAGTTTATCGTCGAAGGAATGAGCGTTACACTGAGGCCTGTACTCTGGAGCGGGATCGATTTGGAGGTGGAGGGTCCATCATGGTCTGGGGAGGTGTGTCACAGCATCATCTGACTGAGCTTGTTGTCATTGCAGGCAATCTCAATGCTGTGCGTTACAGGGATGACATCCTCCTCCCTCATGTGGTACCCTTCCTGCAGGCTCGTCCTGACATGACCCTCCAGCATGACAATGCCACCAGCCATACTGCTCGTTCTGTGCGTGATTTCCTGCAAGACAGGAATGTCAGTGTTCTGCCATGGCCAGCGAAGAGCCCGGATCTCAATCCCATTGAGCACATCTGGGAGTGAGGGCTAGGGCCATTCCCCTCAGAAATCTCCAGGAACTTGCAGGTGCCTTGGTGGAAGAGTGGGGTAACATCTCACGGCAAGAACTGGAAAACCTGGTGGAGTCCATGAGGAGGAGATGCACTGCAGTACCTAATGCAGCTGGTGGCCACACCAGATACTGATTGTTACTTTTGATTTTGACCACCCTTTGTTCAGTGACACATTATTCAATTTCTGTTAGTCACATGTCTGTGGAACTTGTTCAGTTTATGTCTCAGCTGTTGAATCTTGTTATGTTCATACAAATATTTACACATGTTAAGTTAATATCCAATTTGACTTAATATAGGCAGTATAAGCAGACAACCTAGTGAACTTACAATTCTGCTGAAAGTCCATCCTATTATGCATATAAAAACAACATTAGGTGTTTTGGGGATTGGACCCATGTGGCCTCTTATACATTTGCTTGTGCATAACCCCAACCAATACAAACATATACATATTTGGCTTCTTTCTTTCACAAGATAAGTAAAGTGTGCACATATCATTTGAGATGTGAGAGGAAAAAGTACTAAAGGGCATGGATGTGAACATGTTTTTTTTCTCTTATTGTCTCTGAATTAAATGTTGGAACATTTAAATAATTTCTCATGGTGAGTGTGTCTAATGGCTAATCCACAAAATGTTCCTGAAAATACATCTCAATAACGCCCTAAAGTGCCTAAATGTATGAAGTTCATGCTATTGAGCAGTAATTTGTTTTCATTTAGCATCTGTTCACTGTATACACATTCCCTGTCACTGTTCCATTTCAACAAAATATTTATCTAAAAAGCCAAACCCCACTGAGATATTTGCATACCTAAAAACGGGGTTTATGAGAATTTTCAGAAGCATAACGTACAGTCATTACTTAGTGTTCCTGCAAACATTAATCCTTCAATATGGAGATTTTCTTTCATGCAGACTAGTAACGTTAATTTAGCTAAATGTCATTCCGTTGACATCATGACAGCTCAGTGTGTGTGTGTGTGTGTGTGTGTACATGCGTGTGCATGTGTCATCAGTGCCTCCGAACAACATAAAAGTGGCTAAAACACCTGTTTCTGGTAGTTTTACTCATTTTTTTTTACTAAGACGTCTGAGAGAATCTCACTTTCTCCTCAACCCTTAGTGTTGATCTCTGGAATATTATGGCACATGGGAAGTGAATCCTACAATGACACAAGCCTTTGTTTTTTTACCCAGAAACAGGGTGTCTGCTGTGGAGCTTCTTGGAATACTAATGAAGGTGCGTAGTGAGTCAAAGTCACTGACCTGAGGTGGCGAGACACAGGAGCAGCAGGGGCTGGGGACGGGACCATCGTCTGCCTGTCTGCCTGCCTGCATTGTAGACAGAGGAAATGTCACGGAGTATCTCCTCCCTCACTCCTCTCCCTCATCAACTCAGCTTAATCTCAATGCACACCCACATCACATCCCAACACTGAGTGGGAGTGTGTGGAGGCAGACATGATGATGAAATATACACTCCAATGCTCTCCAATACACACTCCGATATAGTACACGTGAAGTGACACTTACAAAATCAATATAAAAACACACTTTGATACATCTTGAATAAATATTTACATCAGAATTGAGACGGAACACCTGTCTGCTTGACATATCCTAGCCACACTGTTGGTTGGTTGTGTGTGTGTGTGTGTGTGTGTGTGTGTGTGTGTGTGTGTGTGTGTGTGTGTGTGTGTGTGTGTGTGTGTGTGTGTGTGTGTGTGTGTGTGTGTGTGTGTGTGTGTGTGTGTGTGTGTGTGTGTGTGTGTGGTA
This sequence comes from Oncorhynchus masou masou, assembly GCF_036934945.1. Lineage (NCBI taxonomy): Eukaryota > Metazoa > Chordata > Actinopteri > Salmoniformes > Salmonidae > Oncorhynchus > Oncorhynchus masou. The sequence goes on along the minus strand of NC_088217.1, from coordinate 43,225,412 downwards.
ATTAAGTGTTCAGTCTCAGAAGCAGCCACCACACAGGGGAGCAGTGCTGGAGCCTCCTCAGTGGCACTCAGTGGAAAGAGGAGATTTGAACAGCATCTGGAGCTCTGTACTGAGATCATATTTTCTCTCTGTCAGACTGTGTTTCTCCCTCCCTTACTCCCTCCATTGCCCCTCCTCTCTCTTAGCTCTTTCTTCATCCCCTCTTGCCCTCGCTCCAACTTTTCTCATTTTATTTAACTCTTTCCCTCTCATTTTCTTTCTCTCACTTTTTTCTTTCTCCCTCTCATTTGTCTCTCTTGCACTCTCTTCTCTTCCATTCTCACAATGGGTAAGGTGGGGTGCCAATAAATAAAGGACTGTGAATTATTGGCTCCTCTCCTCTCTCTCTCTCTGGTCGCTTAGCCTCTTCCCTCTCTATGGGCCTGATCAGCGTTGGGCTGTCAGCCGATTAATGTAGCAGTCTATGGACTCCACGGCTTAGTAAAACAAAGCCTATTCACTGCCACAGATATGAGGCCAGACATTCATTTGCAGCAGGGAGAGAATAAATTACCCAGTGGAATGAAACTCTCTTCCCCATTGATTCATTTTATATTTGAGATGATAAGGCAATCTGTTAAGAGACGCCCATTCTCTTTTCTCTTCTTTTCACATACAGATTTTTCTTTATGGATTCTAGTCCAAAAACATGGACCCCCTGTGAGCGAAGCAAATTCTCCCCCTTCCCCAAAATCAGCAGTAGTCTGTCTTTTTTATCATCTATGAATCATGAGCAATGATTCACATTGAACTTGTCAAAGAGAAGAATTTCATGGTTAGGATGGAAGGAAATGTCTGGCCAGGGATTCAAATGATGTTGTCCATGATGACAGCTATGGTGAAAGAAAATATGTTTTCAACTTTTATGATTATGTATGCCTACTGTTGAGCCATCAAACTCAACGTTGCTCACAAAATGTATGCATTTATTTTGATGCTTTCTATAAACACATAGTTGATTTAGTTGTAACATTGAGTGTCGTAAAGTCAGATGTGTTGCATTATGGTGTTGTATTGTACCTAAACTAAATGTTCTCTCACAAGAGCAGTCATTTACATTAGCAAAGGGACAGAGAGGGAACACCTAGTCACATTATTGGCACCAAACTTGACTGGATGAGATTCTTAGGAAGAACAACATTGCCATCTATCATCTAGAAAGGGAATAACATGCTTTATCAACAGGATAGTATTTGAGGATAGGCTACACCCGGGGTATTTAAGCCTGGTCCTGGAATGCCGCAGCCACTTGTTTTGGATTTAACCGACCTGGAAGACCAGGTGTGTTGAATTTAGGCTGAACTGATCAATTAGTTCAGTTGGTCAGGTGTGGTGCCGAGTTGGAACAAAATCCTGCAGTACCTTGCAGCACTCCAGGAAAAGGGTTGCCTACCCCTGGGCTACACAGGTTTAATGGGATGAAAAACAGCAGGCATAATCACTGATAGGCTGTGTTACTCCAGTAATCAGGCAACAATGGGCACAAGGAGAACTATGCAGGTTCTGACACCTTAGTCTCACTGCTCTATCACATGTCAGAGTTTAGACAGTCAATCAAAACACATCAGGGCTAATCAGACAGACAGGGGACTAAATATTATGACCCTAAACAGGAGATAGCTCATCTAGAATGCTCCCTAGTTGTCTCTCCGTGACTGCCGTTTTGCTCTGACTGTCCTACTGTGACACTTACCATGCACATAATAATACAACCATGGCCTTGGCTATGTGTAGCTGTGCTGAGATGTATTCTTATGGCCTGCATTGAGCAGACATATCTGAGGTGGTAAATTTACATGGGATGCGGTGGCGCTTCCATGAAGTGGAATAATAATCCCTTGCTATGTGTCCCACTGGTGCCTGCCATGAATCTTATTTACATTCTGCAGGCTAATATGGTAGCAGTGTATCACAAAGACAGAGGGGCCAAACTCAGTAATATATTATGGTGATAATGTAAAACACCCCTTGTGGTGCAAGTAATTGCACATGTGTCTGACATGGCTGTGTGTTAGTTCAGCTACCGCACGCCTCCATAGCCCACCTGACTCAAATCTGGCATATTCTCTCTCTAAAACACACACACACACACACACACACACACACACACACACACACACACACACACACACACACACACACACACACACACACACACACACACACACACACACACACACACACACACACACACACACACACACACACACACACACACACACACACAGGAAGGAGGGAGGGAGGGAGGTTTTTATTTTAAACATAATTTAATGCATAATGTCACATATCTGGATGTTTCCTGGCCTCGCTGTTCTCTGATGAATCCTAATTTCACATTCAGATTGGTTTATTTCAGAGGCGCAGCAGCAAATCATGCCCCTAATTAATCGGAATGATGCATCGATTCAAACTACCTTCCTCCCTTCCTCTCCAATCTGCTGTGGCTCACGAGGATTACATGGGGAAATAACAACAATGCCATTTGAGGTGAGGGGCCAGTAAACCCAGATGAGGCATTTTATTACACATAAAATTGCTGTTCAGCATCCTTTTTGCTTTCAATGTTTTACTGTGTGAGGTGTGTAGGGTCATGTTTGAGTGTATGTGTATCAGTTTGTGTGTGCCTGTGAGTGTAGGTGCATGTCCAAAGCACAATCTAACAATCTAATTGAGCTGGGTTAGGATTTTCAGGAGCAAGTAGATATTCTCAAAATCCAATTGGTTTACCATTACAGGAATAATCAGGTAGTCTGCATTCACATTCACAGTACCAAACCATCTTCCTCAAACTAACCATTTGCAAAATGCAAACACATTCCGATAACAAAAAGAAACACTCAGCAAGTGACAAGCTTTTTAGCTTCTATTCACCGAGTACACTGAATACACAGAGCTCTCCTCTCTCTCTCGTTCTCTTTCCCTCTATCTTTCTCCCCTCCCTCTCTCCTTCCTAACATACCCTGACAGCTGGAGATGAAATAGAAATTTCTATATCAAACACCTACACAAAGGAGAGCTGACCTTTGATCAGATGAGCGTTTGAGGTTGTGACATGAAATTTGCATCAGAGGAGCTGGTGTGCGGACGCCACTGCGAGTGGCTAATGCTTCACCCTGTCAGGGAGCCGCAGAGGTCAGGGGCCTTTTAGGAAATAACAAGCACTCTAAACCCAGAACAGGGTGCAGCACTGCCGCTACTGGTGTTAAACAGACAGAGAAAAACACATTAGGCTGCATTCAATCAAACATGGGTTACAGGATAATAAACAAAATATTAAGCCACTTGCTGCAATAATGATCATGTGGATTCATGTCCACAACTGACTAATGTTTACAAGAGGGAAATTGCAGTAATGGAATTTATTGGCTATAAGAGACATACCAGTACAAGCCCTGGCTGATGTAAAGAGCTACCAGTCATTAAATTGAAGGGAAGTGTATGATGCCCAGTCTGGGTACTGTACCTTTCAGTTATTGGTTGTTTGGATATTAGAAAGGTTAACGAAGATAAATCGAATCCGTGTGGTTGTGATGTCGAGTTTTAGAGGACATATGGCACGCTCCATCTGAATGGTGTCTATTGATCTGTGGACGGATCAGTAGAACTGAGAGCTGCTGAATTATTCAGCTTGGCACGTCATTTTTCAAGCTTGCTCCTGTATGAGCCCCAAAATAAACCTGTCACTCTCACTGACTATCCTTCATCTTGCCATCAGCACACAGCCTCATTCATTAACCCCAACCATGTGAGGAGAGGAGAGCATGATGGGTGTCAGCCAATCATTTGAAACAGGCTGTTGTATTGATGTCCTTATTTCATCATTTTGAATTGATATCAAATAAAATCAAATTGTATTAGTCACATGCGCCGAATACAACAGGTGTAGACCCTACAGTGAAATGCGTACTTATGTTGAGTGTGATATGTTAAGAGTATGTACAGGGTAGAAGTGTTGAGGAGTTACTCCTTGAGGTCATTTTAAGGTCTCAGTGAGTACATTGGACTACTGTTTATTCTATTCTGCTAGCCCATTTTGGATCATTGATCGTGTCCAGTGTGTGACTCCATTTCATCAGTCAAATAGGAAACACTGGCCATTTGTTATGCAGAACCAATAGAGGTCACCAAGGAGTCCTTCACAAGTTCACAGTCACCTCACACATGAAACATTACCAACGGCTTTACTGTAAACTTCAATGCTCTTTTAATAATGACTCAGACATTTTTAAACAAGAATGACATCTACTATGATTGCCGGGTGGCTTATGGCACTTTAACAGTATAATAAAGTCACTTTCTCAGAACAGCAATACAGTAATCATTCTCCTCAGTTCAGATACTTTCTCCTAAATGGAAAGAAGTGAGAGTTCAACTAAGAACCTGTCTCTTCTCTGATTGAGTGTTCTTTATCCATCTGAATAATGCTTTACTGCAATAAAATAGTCAGAGGTATAGCATGACCTCATGCCATATTTCCTGAAACATGGATGAGGTATCTGCTGAGCGCCCACTCCTTTCTGTAAGACTCGGGAGTTCTTGGCCCTGATCAATATTTTTGTTCGCCAGAATTATCTCACCATTACAGTCATTAATTACACTTTCAAGGCCTTTTCCAGTATTGTTTGCAGCTGTCCAATCTGAGAGGGACTCTGGGGGGCTGCTGAGGAGGGATGGAGGAGGAGGAGGAAAGCCTGATTAATAAGTTGTCTGTCTGTCTGAGGAAGGCTGCCACTAGCTGGGGGGAAAGGCAACGTCCAGTCATCTAAGAGGCATGTGAGAGGGAGACAAATTAGGCCTCAGCTCTGGCTGGATTGATAAGTTCCTCTGACTATCCAAATGTAGAGAGTGCCATTCGCTTCTAACATGCCAACCTCACCAGCCACATTGTGTGTGCGAGCGTTGCAAAATAAATGTACACATACATGTTATTCAATCATTTCACCCACACCACTTGTGCGCGTGTACGAGCGTCTGCTTAGCCAAGTGCAAAAAAAGAACTTGGTTCTACTTTAATTGAGATGCTCCACACACTGCAAGTTCCCTGCTTATTGGATATTAGGAAGATACAAACCCATGTGGATGTTTGAAAGACAAACTAGGAGATATTCATTAAAGATAACAAAAAACTAACTAGGTTTCCCTTTTCATCTGTGGATTAATCGTCAGAGTACAGAAACACAAGATTCTGTATGACTCCTCGTCAAAATTCTACGGAGAACTAGCTAAAAAGAGGACTATGTGTATGTCAGGTCAAATAACAACCCAGGTGTTCATCTCCCAGGACAAACTGCTAGCTAAATGTCCATGAATGTTTCATGTGTGCTTCAACCTGACAGAAATGAATATAAATGATTCACAGTTGATTTTGGTATTTGAACCTGTGTGTCATGATCACGTCTGGTGGGGATAAACACCAGACAAGCGATGGCGCATGCGCACGAGCGACGCACTCTGCAGTTACCTCGTTTCAGGAAGTATGGTATGAGCTCATGTTGATTTTGTCTCCCGCACCAGATGCAATCATGACATGCAGATTAACTTTTTTTTATTTTTACAAGGAGTCATACAAAATCGTGTGTAAATCGTGTGTTTCTCTACTCTGAAGATTCATCCACAGATAAAAAGGGAAACCCAGTAATATTTTAGTTAGTTATCTTCAATGAATCTCTCCTAGTTTGTCTTTCAAGCATCCGCTTGGGTTTGTATCTTCCTGATAGCCAATAAGGAGGGGAGGTGCAGTGTGGGAAGCGTCCACAATTAATATAGAACTAGGTAATTTTTTTAGCGCTTGGCAACTCAGACACTCGTTCACATACGCAAAACGGTGTGTGTGAAATGATTAATGGTTGTGCACTCAAGGTGGCCGGTGAGGTTTGCATGTTGCAGGGTTCTTCCATGCACGGGCATGGCCGGAGGAAGTCAGAATGTAACACTAAATAGTGTTGTGTAGTCTACAGGAATAATATATGGATTTGGGAAATTGAGTGAAAAGCTCACTTGGATGAACGCCCAAATATGGAGAGCCAATAATTAAACATAGTGATAGTGACATAAAAAACAGTGAGGGGGTTGAAAAATACACACATAGTATATGCCATACCTACGGCAGGCTATGAGGTTCAGTCGCTTGGAAATATACAGAGCTGACGCACAAAGCGTGCCTAGTCCAGCACACTCTAGATATTCTGATGTTAAACTGTTCAATGATCTGCTCAAACAGCTGTCTCCGTTCCTGCCCTCACAGCTCACAGCATCCCCTTCCCACGGCGACAACACCTGGCCGGGGCAAAAGAGTGACCTCACCACAATGTACAATGCAACTGTCTGTCATTGAGTTAGATGCAGAAGGTTTTGAGGTAAATCCACTAGGGGAAGAAACGTGTAATTAGTAGATTTGGTTTTGGATGAAGAGCCTTGTATAATGAATTACAGTGTCCAATGAATATAAATATGACAGTTGTCTGAAACATATTTTACAGGGATGGCTGGCTCATTTGTCAGATTCTAGTATCTTCTCAACACCCAACACTTTTATTGTCGTCTTCACAATACCACACAAACCACACATTGACTGGTACAATGCTTTAAAGAAAACTACATTACAAGCAAGTTACGGCACCCTGATGCCATCTACTGGTTTTGGTTTTGTATGGTTTTGTATGATTTCTATTGTTTTGTATGATTTTGTATGGTTTTGTATGGTTTTGAAAGGTTTTGTATTGTTTTGTATGATTTTGTATGGTCTTGTATGGTTTGAATGGGTTTGTGTGATTTTGATTGGTTTTGTTTGACTTGTATGGTTTTACCAATATTGTAAACCATAACTACCTAAGTTGCTATTATAGTATCTTCTCAAGGCTCAGGGATTCAATTCAGCAAGCTTTCGGTTACTGGCCCAACGCTCTACCTTAAATTCCTTAGCATAGGAATACATATGGATGCACTCTTGTCTGTGTAATGGTTTTACAGAGGGGTTGAGAGAGAGAGAGAACGAGAGAGAGAGAGAGAGAGAGAGAGAGAGAGAGAGAGAGAGAGAGAGAGAGAGAGAGAACGAGAGATAGAGAGATAGAGAGAGAGAGAGAGAGAGAGAGAGAAAGAGAGAGAGAGAGAGAGAGAGAGAGAGAACGAGAGATAGAGAGAGAGAGAGAGAGAGAGAGAGAGAGAGAGAACGAGAAAGAGAGAGTGAGAGAGAGAGAACGAGAAAGAGAGAGAGAGAGAGAGAGAGAGAGAGAGAGAACGAGAGAGATAGAGAGAGAGAGAGAGAGAGAACTAGAGAGAGAGAGAACTAGAGAGAGAGAGAACTAGAGAGAGAGAGAGAGAACGAGAGAGAGAGAGAGAACGAGAGAGAGAGAACTAGAGAGAGAGAGAACGAGAAGGGGTAAGTGCTTTAGCATGTTCCAAACCAAGGAGGGGGAAAAGAAGGGCCAGTCAGGAAAAGGGGAGGAGGGATAAGGAGTAAGAGTTGCACCTTGAGTCAGTGTGCAGCTGCGTCATGGCCTTAAACACAGAGCAGTTTCACGCCTCAGCTGCAGAGAACTCAACTGGGAAACAGGGGGCTAATAAAGAGGCTGGGAGAAAACGCTTTCCTCCTCTTTTACTGAGACCCTTCCCAATACAAACCGGCCTTAAGGGTGTGCACACAGCATTATACAAGACCATATGGTAAAGGTAAGAGCCAAACAGCCTGACCATGACAACACAAAACACATGGGTTTATACTAGTTTGCACAGGCAAACAGGTAGAATACCTCCAAACAAGACCCTCACAAAAGGAACCTATAGCCTATAATGTATTACTTGTCCATTGTACAAATAGCCCCAAATGTCAATTACATAGTCTATCTCAATGAGCCTACCAGTAGTAAGCATAATGAAGGTATAAAAATCCACTAGACATATTGGGGGGCCTAAACGCCGTGCAAAGCTGAAAACAAGTTTTTTATAACAATAAGGTGGGTGCTTGTATACACTGAGTGTACAAAACTTTAAGAACACCTTCCTAATATTGAGTTCAGAAAAAGCGTCAATTCGTCAGGGCATGGACTCTACAAGGTGTCGAAAGCATTCCACAGGGATGCTGGCCCATGTTGACTCCAATGTTTTCGAAAGGTTTTGTCAAGTTGGCTGGATGTCCTTTGGGTGGTGGACCATTCTTGAAACACACAGGAAACTGATGAGCTTGAAAAAAAACCTGTAGTTCTTGACACAAACCATTGCACCTGGCACCTATTACCATACCATGTTCAAAGGTACTTAACCCTTGTGTAGTCTTAACATTCGGTATACTCCCCTTGTCCTAAGGGTACAAAAATGACCCGCCTTCATTAAACCTCTCAAATAAAGCAGCTTAATTGAATTTTAAACCCCAAATCTATTTTGCATGAAGAAACAACCTGTGATTCATCACAAACTTTGTGAATATCTTGGTTTTCCCTCTTCACAATGCCGAAAGACAGCATTCAGTGGACACCACTCATTTATATTACAACACACCTGTCATAATTGTTTTCTTTACTAAGGTAAAAGTGTATTATTATTATTGCTGAAGGTACTGCATAGGTGTATCGGTGCAAGAGATAGCACTTGTATCAGAAATGTGCAGAAAGTAGTATTGAATGCATTTTATTGATGGGAAACAATAAAAGTCATGCACCTTTTTGGCAACATTATTATATACTGTACAATGAGGAATTCAACTACAAAATACAAGTCTATTCCTATTTTTTGAACCCACAAGGTGTATAAACATCAACAATAAATAGGAATAAAATAAGATAATAGCAAAAACGTGAAGAACATACATCAATCAACTCTAATTAGCACATGTAGGACAGTGTGCAAGTGTCTGTGCATGATCTTTGCAAATGTATTTCTCACATGTTCAGCACATAGTATTTGTTTTACAGTCCTTCTTTGGGGGGCAGAAATGGCATATCCTCCTCTTGCCTGCCCCAGCTGTAGCCTCAGGTGGATCAGGAAAAGAGTCAGCCTCCTGAACAGCTTTCACAAGCGCTGCAGAGACTGCTGTTCCTCCTGGACATCTGAAATAAATCAGATCTACGACCTATTGGGCACTGAAACGTACACTCATGGTTCAGCAAAGTGAGAACTAGGGGGACTGTCATCTGCAGCACCTTTATATCTTCTGACTGCATTCCCCATTACTAAACAATGCTTTCAAGAAATGTTTATTTTGTCTGAAATGTTGTTTATTTTGTCTGAAATTGTTTTTATTTTGTCTGTGAACTTGAGTCATGTGTGGGGTCGTGGAGGGGAGATGCTGCACATGCACAAGTTTTGTCTGTGTTCAATCAGTAGCACACCTAATCTCAATTTCTCATTGTGTGTGTGTGTGTCTTTGTGTTTTTTTTTTGTGGTGTGTAAATTATTTTATAACTGCCTTGTCAACCCTAAGACAATCTTTGTACCCTCGTGGTGTACTGCTTTCATGGAAATATGAACAAAGGCGATGTTTCACTTTTTCGAATGTTGGGGTCACTCGAGGAAAAGTAATGAAATTTCAAGTTGAAAAAAGATAACTTAGTGGGTTTTCTCTGCTGTTAAACATTGTGGCAGGTCATTTTTGACCCTTAACACAACACAAGGGTTACATCTGTTGTCTCGCCCATTCACCCTTTGAATGGTATACATACACAATCCATGTCTCAATTGTCTCAAGGCTTAAAAATACATTTTTTTAACCTGTCTCCTTCCTCCCCTTCATCTACACTGATTGAAGTGGATTTAATAAGTGACATCAATAAGGGATCATGATTTATAGCCTGCCTAACAGACCATGATCCTGTCTAATGTGAGGCAAGCTGTGTGAATTTGCTTAGCGGCCTACTACTTAGTCTCGGCACAAGGGCAACTCAACATTGTTCACAGCTCCCACAAGAGGGCAATCTGTCTCCATTCACATTTCTAGTAATTGGGCTATAGTGTTTCTTTAGGCCCTAACAGATGCTCACACATACGTTTATCCAATTGTATATGGCGCTCAAACCAGAATAAGTTTTCATGCATAAATCCCAAAGAGTACATTTCCAATAGAGATATGCCTTCCTTTCATTACAACTTGGGAATTAATTTATCATTCTAAATTACAACTGTTGACATTTTGTCCCTTCCTTTTATTGTAGGCTATTTAGGAAAGGAAGACTGGGGTATTTGAGCCAGAGTGGGTGGGGGTTAGAATCCCTGCAGAGACTCAACTTGACGTTGGAGATGAGACAGAAAACAGGTGTCACCCATGACCTTCGGTGTTCTGTTCAAACATTCAACTGGCCTCACAATAGATTGGCCTGCCCTGCCTGTACCTCCCCATGCACCCTTCACTACTGCAACGGCCTTGAATAATATTATTCAACAGGTAACCGCCCTCAAAGGTTTGTCATCGCAGATTATTTCCATCAAAATGAATGAGCGTTACGCACGGGTTGGGATGCTATATTTTACATCAACGCTACATTATCCCGTTGTGCTACAATCCTTCAGTGTTCACCTCAGAGTCACCTCAGCCTCAAAAGTGACCCCTGAGACAAAGAATAGAACACAGGCAATAACCTTTAAATCCGGACGGTGGGATTATGTGAATTTGGAGAAGATTGGGAAGTCTGCAGTGTGGTCTAATGTTGTGACCCGGACTGGTGTCTGTGTCTTGCCGTGTCTGTCACCGCCTGCTCGTATCAGTTGCTCTCGTCCGCCATTGTTTTCCTCATAAGAAAAATATGAATTCTACAGATTATCGTGGTTCAATAAAGTATTTACTGTTAACCAGTAATTAGTAAAAGTTGATGCATTGTCTTGTCCTGACATGGGTCAAACAGAGATAGAGGGCACAACTCACTATCTGAACATAGACATGGCTTGATCCTTACCAAAGTTGTAAGAGTGTGTTAGGTCAGTTGATGCGTCTGTGTGTGAGAGAGAGAGAGGCATGCAGGCTTGTCATATTCCCAGTGCTGATGTGAGCCATAATTGAAGTGTTAGGGACACACAAGTGACAGAGGCAGTACAAGCCCATCTGTCTCTGTGGCCTCAGTTTGAATAGTCATGATCACACCACAGCCACACAACCAGAAGATGACCACAATTAGTTTACAATCATATCCTGCCCTACAAAGATATTCATACATAAGTCAATGATCATTCTGTGGTGAAATTGCCAATGATGGTGAAGTCGCTTCCATGTGAGATATAAAGTTCTAAAAGGAAAACATTATATTGGTACTTATACTATACGGATGCACTACACAGATGTGTGTGCTTGCGTACTCACGTGTGTTTGTGTGTGTGTGTGTATGTGTGTGTGTGTGTGTCCGTTGTGTTAAACAGTGTCATGTTGCTAGGCTATGTGCTGACACAGCGCTGAAAGCTACAGGTCACACCTGGTGTGTGAGAAGAGTTGACCAGCTGCTGACACTCTGATGTCAGTAACAGAACACACACACTCACACACACACACGCACACACACACACACACACGCCTGCATGTTTGTTCATACATACATCTTACACCTACATATTTGCACTCATGCTCACATGTGCTCTCCAGAGCCTACTGTATATCCCTAATGGTATGCACAAAGACACAATCCTGTACGCACAACTGCAACAAAGTACGAGTTGCAATGCTGAGTCCCTGGACTGGTCTGCAACTGAATGTCTATGCATTTGAAATGCTGCAAATGTGAAATGTGTTTTGTATACCATACGGGAGTGCATATAACCTGCAGATTACAAAAACATATTGAGTTGCTTTGGCAAAAGATGAGTACGTGGAGGACAGCCCTGCAGGAGTAGATAGGCAAACTTTTATCATGCCTTTCAAAGTGAATTATCCACATTGCTTTTGTGCTGCCTAACTCGGTCATGTTACTGCGGTTGTTTATTTTGACTCAGGCCAGAAGTGTCAAAGTTTGGACCAGTACACACTCCCAGCCTCTGGTATCACAACAAGGGAAATAACACTTTGTCCAGTTTAAACAAGACGGGAGAGATGAAAGCAGTCACAACGTCTCGCAAACTACAAAGTGTGAAATAAAAGTAGAGTAGCTTGACATTTTGTCAAGATAAAAATAGATGTGTAATGAAGGAGAGAACATTTTTTGCAAAAGTAGATTGTTGAAATGTGAGATAAGGAATCAAAGTTGTGAGCTGGCACAACTTCTGTCACTCCTGTGACTGCGCCGGATGAAAGGTGACGCTTACAGGGCATTATCGCCGCCTCCCAATAGAGGCTATCTAATCAGCTTTCACAGAGTTCACACAGACTGAAGGTGAAGTTTTCAAGGGGGATTTCGACACGGGAGATTGCTCTGTCCAGGTTTTTTTCTTAAACCTAAAGTAGTATCTCAAATGTTCTCAACTAGCCTACCTGGTTAAATAAAGGTGAAATACAAAAAAATAAAAATAAAATACTTATTTACTATACTAGATGTCAAGTTATGTCATTTAAAAATGTTGTGTCATTTTGTTGTTATATTGTTATATATTTTGCTTCAAAGTAAAGTTACCCTACAACTTCATCTGAGTTGGTAGGAGAGGGGGAAGGGGAGAGGTAAGGAAACCATCATACCCCCGTCTGAGATGGACAAGCCTCTATTATCCTTCTCCAAAGCAGCCCTCCTCCCTCCTCAGAGTTTGGGCTCATAATTGGACCTTTGTGCTGTGTGTGAATTCTTTGCCTGCACACACGTTCCCAGACTGTGTCCAGCCATCAACAGATGGGGTCTGTGTGTGAGGGACACACATGTCACACACACCCACACCAAACCCCACTTGCGGCCCCATTCACAAAAACTGCACAATGACAAGAAAAGTGCCAGGGTTTGAGGACCCCTCAGCCTCTGAGAGGAGAGCCTGTCTCTGTATTGGGATGCCTGTAATGCAGGGAACATACAATAATGTTTTTGTAGCTGGACCGTTTGAAGTCACTGAGGAAAAATGCATAATTTTTTGGGACAAGAGGGAGAAAAAGTCATGCCCAATGGCCCATTGTCAGGCTGCAGTTTGCTTTGTTTAAGCTATTTTGTAAATTACATTGCTCTGTCAGAAATGACATTGCCACGGCAACCAAAATCAGTAATTGTCCGTAAGTTTGTGGGTGTTAAGGCTGGTTGCCTATTCTGAATGCACTGGGTGCGGTAGGAGCTGATACAGGTATGGGAGTCCCAAATAGAGGGCAAGGATAGGAGCAGAGAGACTTTCGGATTAGAGTTGCAGCTCCGGTTTATTTTCTCCACTCAATCATAATCCAGTTTCATTTCCGTTATTGACTTGTGTGTGGTTGGGTATTGGAAGCACAGATAACATAAATAAAAGGGATACATGCTGGAGAGTATTTTCAAGAGGCATTGATTGTTTGGCAATGAACTGAAAGACACAGGGAACTCAGGTATTTAATAAGGGAAAGGCTCAGAGCATAGAGCTGTATAGACGTCTCTAGTGCAATAAAGCCTATGTTCACATGGGCAGCGCCATTGAGGACTGATACGTCGTTGCAATCTTTATGGCTTTGAGGTGCCTGCAGTTAAAAGGTACAGTTAACCAAAAAGTGCAATTAAAGGGACAGTTAACTAAAAAGTAGTTATAAAGAAGAGAGCCTTTTCTATAGTTGGGAGTTACAGCTTTACAACCTGTTCTCTTAGAGAGCTTTCTTGTGGCCGTTGGATTTTAATGGCGAAAGAGGTGAAATCTCTCCCACTCTCTGCAATCCTCTAGCCCACTCCCTCCCTCCTCCATTCCTGTCTCTTTTTTTTAACCTTTATTTAACTAGGCAAGTCAGTTAAGAACAAATTCTTATTTTCAATGACGGCCTAGGAACAGTGGGTTAACTGCCTGTTCAGGGGCAGAACGACAGATTCACTGTCACTCAGTTATTCATTCACTCATCCCTTATTCACTAATACATTATTTCAGTAAGTCACTCCCAGAGGAGGCTGGCGGGAGGAGCTATGGGAGGACAGGTTCATTGTAATGGAAGGATTCGAATCAATGGAATGAAGTCAAACAATTTCCATGTGTTTGGTACCATTCCCATGATTCCATTCCAGCCATTACAATGAGCCCGTCCTCTTACAGCTCCTCCCACCAGCCTCCTAGAGGGTCACTCCTCACTCTCTCACTCGCTCACTCACTCACTCACCCAAACTGGTTTAATTGTTCTTAGTCACTCTCAATCTTTTTCAGGTATCTCAGTGTGAGGAGATAACAGAGCGCTGTAAGGCAGATTTGCTCCATAAGTCATCCACTTGCTTCTTATTTTTATTTAACTAGGCAAGTCAGTTAAGAACAAATTCTTATTTACAAGGACGGCTGTCATTGTTACGCTGTCAAACCGTACTTCTTCTGAACAATCACGTTCGTCAGCAAATATGCCCTGTGATCTATATCATCAGACTGCTGCATATCACGCTACACCATCGACGAAAGAAGAGAAAGCACACTGTTCAGATGTAATACTGTACATTTGTATCAAATCACAGAGGAAAAGAACCGTCATGAATTCCTTTCTTTGTATGAACATGTTTATATCCTTTCACTGGACTTACTGTAAATAAATACAAATTGACACATTGAATTACAAGAGTGTGTTTGTGTGTGTGCATGTGTCATAACATGACAGGGAACAGCTTTCCTGGCTTTGGGTGAGAGTGTTTTCCCCAAGTTAATTTCTGAGCAGCACAGTATGGCACTGCAATACTCCCACACCACAGCTCAAAGCAAACTCTATGATGGATCCTGACAGGGATTTCCTTCAAATCAATAGTCATGCCTTACTGCTGGTATGTGGCTGGAACATCTGTTTCTGACGGTTCTACCAACAGGTGCTGTGGAATGACACAATGTCGTGAGAACATGGACACAACCAGGTGCACTCTACAGCCGTGTCCAGCTGAATAGAGAATATGTGTGTTAAACCGGTCTGAACTGTAAACCCGACCCAGGGCAATGAGGGCACAGTCAGGGGCACGGGCTAGAGTGGATCTGCCTCAGAGGGCTCTTCATGAGCAGAGAGATAGAGTTAGATGTAACCATAGGATTTTAAACCCTTTTGAGAGAGAGTTTTGAGAGATTCAAAATATACCACTGACGTATGAATGATATTGTACAGTATTTATTGCAAAATCTCAATTGAAAAGAAGTTTAATTTCAGTATACGACAAAAAGAGAAAAGATATAAAATCTGTTTTTTTGTTTTCTTCTCACCCACGAAGCTGAAGAGTATAGGACTCTTATACAGTAGTATAGGAGGAAAATGTAATTGTCTCTTTTTAGATTACACTGATGTCTGTAGTGTGTGGCGCCGGAGTAAATGGCTGTCGTTTTCCGGGCTCCTAACCAATTGTACTATTCTGAGTATTTTTTTTCCGCTGTTTGTAACTTATTTTCTACATAATGTCTCTGCCACCGTCTCTTATGACAGAAAAGAGCTTCTGGATATCAGAACAGTGATTACTCATCTTGAACTGGACAAAGATTTTTTCTTTAACGAATCGAAGGCAAAGGATTTACTCCAGATACCCGACCAGGCCCAAATCCCTGTCATTTGCATGAAGAGAAGATGTCGATACAGGGGACGTAGGCCCGGGTGCCTTGTGTAAATTCGTCGGTGAGTGGGTAACCTGCCTCTACCATCCGTCCTACTGGCCAACGTGCAATCATTGGAGAATAAACTAGATGAGCTCCTTTCAAGACTATCCTACCAACGGAACATTAAAAACTATAATATCTTATGTTACACGAGTCGTGGCTGAACAACGACATGGATAATATACAGCTGGCTGTTTCTTCCGTGCATTGGCAGGACAGAACAGCTGCCTCTGTTAAGAAAACGGGTGGCGGTTTGTGTCTATTTGTCAATAACAGCTGGTGTGCAAAATCTAATATTAAGAAAGTCTTAATATTAGTTTTGCTCACCTGAGGTAGAGTATCTCATGATAAGCTGTAGACCACATTATTTACCAAGACAGTTTTCATCTATATTTTTCGTAGCTGTTTTTTACCACCACAAACCGATGCTGGCACTAAGACCACACTCAACAAGCTATATAAAGCCATAAGCAAACAAGAAAATGCTCATCCAGAGGCGGCGCTCCTAGAGGCCGGGGACCTTAATGCAGGGAAACTTAAAACCGTTTTACCTCATTTCTACCAGCATGTCACTTGTGCAACCAGAGGAAACTCTAGACCACCTTTACTCCACACACAGAGATGCGTACAAAGCTCTCCCTCGCCCTCCCTTTGGCAAATCTGACCATAATTCTAACCTCCTGATTCCTGCTTAAATGCCAAAACTAAAGCAGGAAGTACCAGTGACTCGCTCAATACGGTAGTCAAATACGCAGATGCTAAGCTGCAGGACTGTTTTGCTAGCACAGACTGGAAAATATTCCTGGGACTCATTTGACGGCATTGAGGAGTATACAACATCAGTCACCGGCTTCATCAATAAGTGCATCAATGACGTTGTCCCTACAGCAATGTACATACATGACGTTGTACATACACCAATCAGAAGCCATAGATTACAGGCAGCATCCGCACTAAGCTAAAGGGTAGAGATACCTCTTTCAAGGAGCGGAACTCTAACCCGGATGCTTCTAAGAAATCCCACTATGCCATCAGACAAACCATTAAACACCGGCTCCGACTCTCATCGAATGTGGCAGGGCTTGCAAACTATTACGGACTACAAAGGTAAGCCCAGCAGCGAGCTGCCCAGTGACACAAGCCTACCAGATATGCTAAATTACTTATATACGCATTTCGGGGAAAGCAAAACTGAAGCATGCATGATTGCACCAGCTGTTCCGGACGACTGAGTAAGACCTTTAAACAGGGCAATATTCACAAGGCCGCAAGGCCAGACGGACGTGCATGAGCTGAACAAGCGTCTTCACTGATATTTTAAACCTGTTCCTGGCTGAGGCTGTAATAACTACATGATTCAAGCAGACCATAATAGTCTCTGTGCCAAAGAACACCAAGGTAACCTGTCTAAATGACTACCGACATGTAGCACTCACATCTATAGCTATGAAGTGCTTTGAAAGGCTGGTCATAGTTCAGATCAACACCATCATCCCAGAAATCCAAGTCCCAGTCCAATTTGCATACCAACCAAACAGATCCACAGATAATGCAATCTCTATTGCACTCAACACTGTCCTTTCCCACTTGGACAAAAGGAACACCTACCTGGGAATTCTGTTCACAAACTACAGCTCAGCGTTCAACACCAAAGTGCCCTCAAAGCTCATCACTAAGCTGGGACTAAACACTTTCCTCTGCAACTGGATCCTGGACTTCCTAACTGGCCGCCCCCAGGTGGTAAAGGGTAGGTAACAACACATCTGCCACGCTGATCCTCAACACAGGGACCCCTCAGGGGTGTGTGCTTAGTCCGCTCCTGAACACAGAAAAGATTTGGCATGGGTCCTCAGATCCTCAAAAAGTTCTACAGCTGCACCATCGAGAGAATCCTGACCAGTTGCATCACCGCCTGGTATGGCAACTGCTCGTCCTCTGACCGCATCGCACTACAGAGGGTAGTGCGTATGGCCTTGTACATCACTGGTGCCAGGTTTCCTGCCATCCAGAACCTCTATACCAGGCGGTGTCAGAGGAAGGCCCTAAAAATTGCCAAAGACTCCAGCCACCCTAGTCATAGACTGTTCTCTCTGCTACCGCACGACATGCATTACCGGAGCGCCAAGTCTAGGTCCAAAAGGCTTCTTAATAGCTTCTACCCCCAAGCCATAAGACTCCTGAATAACTAACCAAATGGCAACCAGGACTATTTGCATTTTTACTCTGCTGCTACTCTCTGTTGATTATCTATGCACTTTACCTCTACCTACACATTACCTCAATTACCTCAACTAACCTGTACCCCCGCACATTGACTAGGTACCGGTACTCCTTGTATATAGCCTCGTTATTATTATCTTATTGTTGGTCTTTTATTTTTTTACTTTAGTTTATTTAGTACATTTTTTTTACTCTTATTTTTCTATAAACTGCCTTGTTGGTTAAGGGCTTGTAAGTAAGCATTTCACGGTAAGGTATTCGGCGCATGTGACAAATAAAATGTGAATTGATTTGATTTGTGTGAGGGTGGGGTCTGTGTGTGTGAGGGTGGGGTCTGTGTGTGTGAGGGTGGGGTCTGTGTCTGTGTGTGTGAGGGTGGGGTCTGTGTGTGTGAGGGTGGGTGGGGTCTGTGTGTGTGAGGGTGGGGTCTGTGTGTGTGTTTTAGTACGGGGGTGAGCTCCAGTAGAGGTGAAAATAACTGAAGTGACACTTGACTCAAAAATGTTTGTTTTTCCCATTTTGGCTGTATTGACATAGCTGTTCCTTCGTTCCAGCCTGTCATGTCCTTTCACAAACACATTCAGGTGCATGTTGGGAGCACAAAAGCCGACCGACCGTGTTTCTGCAAGCCTTCACCACGGCAACATGCCCACGGGAAATTATGATTTTCAACACTTCACCCTGGGGGAGTGTGGAGGGAGCAATGACTATGGGGAGGAAGGTGTGTCTCTTTAGGGGCGAAACGTTTCTCACATAGACAGAAGGAGGACATTTACAAAGACATTTACAAAGGAAAGGTTATCCTTTTACAAACTGGACTTGTCAATGTGATTTAACAAGCAAGCATGATGTGGTCGAGCTGCAGTGCTTTTCACAGTACACCGCAAATCGGTTGTTTCCCTAAACTTGGAAGGTTGACAAATCATCTTTGTTAATTGTGATTTTTGGTGCCAGAAATCTGATGTGATATTAATTCACTGAGAGGGGAGAGGTGTAAAGCTGTTGCTCTCTTCTTTAAAGGTCCAGCTGTATTTTTGCTCTGTGCTTTTTATCCACAGCATTGTACCACTTTAGATCCATTTACTATTATCATGTTCACTATTTACAGTGTCTTTGTAATGACATGCAGGATCTAACAGTGTAGATGACATGAATACACGTTCAGGACATTTTTTATTTATTTACCTTTATTTTACTAGGCAAGTCAGTTAAGAACAAATTCTTATTTTCAATGACGGCCTAGGAACAGTGGGTTAACTGCCTGTTCAGGGGCAGAACGACAGATTTGTACCTTGTCAGCTCGGGGATTCGAACTTGCAACCTTTCGGTTACTAGTCCAACGCTCTAACCACTAGGCTACCCTACCCATGATGGTAACACGTTACATTACGTTTCTCGTTACATTACGTTTCTCTTGTACCTGTGTAACTAAACAGTAATTACTGTAGTTACAATATTGTGATAACACATTGTTTTATGGAAATGGGTTTACATTGTTTGAAAATATAGCACACAATTGACTTAGTCTTGTCTCATCCCAGACTCCTTTGGAGGTCTTTGGCTCCCATGGCATTGTCCATTGTGACACGGTGGGAGGCTGGTGAGAGAGGGGTCAAGGTAAGGGGGATCGTCCTGTCCCCTGGGGTGTGGTGTATGGTTTAATGATCCCTGCTCGTCCTCGCTGAGCTGAAAGAGAGCACAGTGAGTCCCAGACGCGTCTCCTTATCAGATCAGGCATCCGCTTCAATTTGCAATTCTAATGAAAATCAGACACCTGCACTTCCAACGATCACCTCTCTGTGGATCTCTGCCACAACAACAGAAAGAGAGGAGTATAGGACGAACGAGAGGGGGATAGAGAGAGAGGAAGGGAGTGATCGAGGAGAGAAGCAGAGAGCCATGGCTGAGGAGTTGTTAGGGGCAGGATAACGAGGATAAGGAGGAGGAGTAGTGTATGATTACCGTTGGCCCAGCATATTGGATTGTCAGATGGCCCAGACAGGGAGGAGAAGAAAGGCTCGCTTTCATTCGAGGTGCTGTGACAGAGGTCTTGTCACATGGTGAAAGAATCAGTAGATGATGTCGGCTGTGAGGGAGGGCGGCGAGGGGACCTGATGTACCCCCTGGGAGGTATGACACCGGGGTTATCCTACCACTCCTACCCCTTCACCTGCATGGGAGCTATGGGAGTCAGCTTTCAGCTCTGCTCTGTCTGATGGCTGCATGGACTAGACCCCTAAAATTCAGCTCTGGACCTTCAAGCCAGTTCCACTGTGGTTTCTTCATTGTTCTCCTCTAATTAAGGACTGATTTAGGTGGGTGCAATTAATTATCAGGAAGAACAGAAAACCAGGAGTCTCCGGACCTCGTAGGGTCAGAGTTGAGTACCCCTGGGCTAGACTATGGGCTTGTTGAACTACACTAACTCATCCTCACTGATGTGAATCCCAATGGGTAGTTTTAGAATTGATATACCGTTTACATACCTACCAATACAGTGCCTTCGGAAAGTATTCAGACCCCATGACTTTTTACACATTTTGCTACTGTCACGTTCTGACCTTAGTTCCTTTGTTTTGTCTATTGTTTTAGTATGGTCAGGGCGTGAGTTGGGTGGGTTGTCTATGTTAGTTTGTCTATGATTTTCTATTTCTGTGTTTGGCCTGGTATGGTTCTCAATCAGAGGCAGCTGTCAATCGTTGTCCCTGATTGAGAACCATATTTAGGTAGCCTGTTTTCCATTGTGTTTTGTGGGTGGTTATTTTCTGTTTGGTGTTGTGTTGCACCTTACAGGACTGTTCGTTGGTTGTTTATTGTTTTGTTTTCACTGTTCATTAAAATATTTAAAATATGAACACTTGCCACGCTGCACATTGGTCCTCCTCTCCTTCCCCAGACGACAAGCGTTACAGTTACATTACAGACATATTCTAAAATTGATTAAATTGTTTTTTTCCCCCTCATCAATCTACACACAATACCCCATAATGACAAAGCAAAAACAGGTTTTTAGAAATGTTTGCAAATGTAAATTAAAAAAAATAAATACTTTATTTACATAAGTATTCAGACTTTTTGCTATGACACTCGAAATTGAGCTCAGGTTCAACTTGTTTACATTGATCATCCCTGAGATGTTTTCTACCTATGGTAAATTCAATTGATTGGATTTGGAAAGGCTCACATCTGTCTATATAAGGTCACATAGTTCACAGTGCATGTCAGAGCAAAAACCAACCAATGCGGTCGAAGGAATTGTCCGTAGAGCTCCGAGACAGGATTGTGTCAAGGCACAGATCTGGGGAAGGGTACCAAAAAATGTCTGCAGCGTTGAAGGTCCCCAAGAACACAATGGCCTCCTTCATTCTTAAAATGGAAGAAGTTTAGAACCACCGAGGCTCTTCCTAGAGCTGGCAGCCACACCAAACTGAGCAATCGGGGGAGAAGGGCCTTGGTCAGGGAGGCGACCAAGGTGAAGCATGGTGATGGCAGCATCATGCTATGGGGATGTTTTTCAGCGGCACGGATTAGGAAACTAGTTGATGAAAACCTTCTCCAGAGCGCTCAGGACCTCAGACTGGGGCGAAGATTTACCCTCCAACAGGACAATGTCCCTAAGCACACAGCCAAGACCATGCAGGAGTGGCTTCTGGACAAATCTCTGAATGTCTTTGAATGGCCCAGCCAGAGCCCAGACTTCTCTGAAGCCCGAACATCTATGGAGAGACCTGAAAATAGCAATGCAGCGACGCTCCCCATACAACCTGACAGACCTAGAGAGGATCTGCAGAGAAGAATGGGAGAAACTCCCCAAATACAGATTTGCCAAGCTTGTAGCGTCATACCAGACTCGAGGCTGTAATCTCTGCCAAAGGCACTTTAACAAAGTACTGAGTAAAGGGTCTGAATACTTATGTAAATGTGATATTTCAGTATTCTATTTAAATACCTTAGGTAACATTTACTTTTTTTTGTTGCTTTGTCATTATGGGGTATTGTGTGTAGATTGATAAGAAATACAGTTTAATACAGTTTAGAATAAGTGTCATGTCTCCTGCTCCACCCCTCCGGCGTGCGACGTTGCCGGAATATGAACCACCTCATAACCTCCCCTTTATAGGTCCCTTCCTTTTGTTCACTCCTCAGTTGGCATTGCACCTGTGTTCCTGTTACCTCGCGTCTGTTACACTGTCTTGTTTCATGTTTGTTGTTTTCATGAAACGTTTTAACTGCACCTGCTTCTCGACTCACGGCGCCATCGTTACAATAAGGCTGTAACGTAACAAAATGTGGAAAAAGTCAAGGGGTCGGAATACTTTCCGAAAGCACTTTACAACCCTTCTCTCAGCTGGCTCTGCCTGTCTGAGCCATTGGTTGAGATTATCACACACACAAAACGGGTCCGTTAACAGCCAAGATAGACTGCCAATAAGAGGAAGAAGAGGAGGAGGTCAGAGTGATCCTATCAGTCCATCAGACTCGTGTGGACAAAAGCAGGTGCTCTCTCTTTCACTGTGGCCTAGTTGTGGCCACGGCTAGCGTGCTCACAGGCACTATACAGTGCTGGTTCTCTGCGCTGCACATATGGTCACTTGGACAAAGAGGCCTTGATGCAGGTGTGTGGAGATGCCACTCAGAGGCCTTAGAGATAAATTCACCTCGGCGACCAGGCCACAGCATCCCATTCAGGCCACCAACACTGGAGGCCCCGCAGAAAACGCCTTTACCTCCTCTGGTCAAATGAAGGAGCCTCTTCAACAGACCACCTGCGTCACGGCTTTCTTCGGAAGACGTAGAGTAGTCATTGGACCAAAATGCAGCGGGGTACGTGTTCATCTTTATTAGCGTAACTGACTAAACACTGAATACAAAATAACAAAAACAATAGCCGAAACAGTTCTGCAAGGTTCAACCAACACTAAACTAAATAACCACCCACAACTAACAGTGGGAAAACAGGCTACCTAAGTATGGTTCTCAATCAGAGACAACGATTGAGAAACACACCCGGCCAAACAACAAAGAAAAACCAAAACATAGAAAATGAACATAGAATGCCCACCCTAGTCACACCCTGGCCTAACCAAAATAGAGAATAAAAACCTCTCTATCGCCAGGGTGTGACAACCTGACTTTATCACACTGCTTTGTGCGTTCACCAGATTATGATTTGTTTTTAAACAATTGTTCATTCATTTGGTAATATTCTGCAGTGATAATGTTGTGTCATTATGAATAGTAAACCCTCAATAAATAGTGTATTCATGTGTTTGTTGCAGCTACTGAATCGAAGGCCCAAAATCTTAGTTTGGATGTAATGTGTTGAAGGCCCTCTAGTCTTCACCAGGGTCTTTAAATGGACCAGAATACAGTGGAACATGTCAAACTGTCTGAAGACCCCCTGTCCCCTGTTCACCCTTCTTCCCCCTCACCACCCTCACACTGACTCTTAACACCACACCTTCCCTCTGGTTCTGTGGACAGAGAAAAATGTGCTCCCCACTTGTGGGGGCCATGTATTAAAAAAAATCACACACCTGTTTCTCCCCTGATGGGCAAGGACAGCAATATTGTCACCCATTTAGGGGGTGGTGGGGACACGTGGCTCGCCCTTTAGCACACTGGCAGCGGCATGGGCCAGGAGGGAGGCACGGGGTGCTGGCAGCTGTGGCAGGTGGCATGACGGATGTGCTCCCCACTGCCAAAGCAAACAAAGAGAGGCGAGGTGGGGCTGGGTGGGGCGGCCAGAGAAGGGTAGAGTGGGCACTGGGTTATTAGTGGGCCACATCCCTGCACTTTACAGCACAGGGTCACTTCACTGGCTACTGAATCATGCCTTTTTCTGTGGACCAAGTGAATTACTGAATGAAATCTGCAGCAGAATAAACTTGATTTGCAGAAAATAGTGATCATGCAGGAAACTGTGCCAAACAGTAGCTATAATTTGTTTCCGTTATTAATCACAAAAAGAGTCCTAAAAGTATAGAAACAAACAGATAAAAAATGGAATCGCGATCTAACAGGGCCTCTAATGACCAAGCCGAGTCAGACATGAACACTACCCAGAACATGTGCACAGGAAGTCTGAGGTATTCTGGTTTCACACAGAAACTGGATATGGCTTGTTCGCTAACCTTGGGTCCCAGTCAGGACCTCAGTCCCGGACCATTTTGATGGCAATAGAAGATCACATACAACGTATGAGCCTCAACCTATTCTAGAGCTCAGTCTGTTGGTGGATGGGTCCACAGGCGATAATAACCCAAACATTGTTTGTGGATGCAGGCAGGGTAGCAGGGAGAGTGCAGAACTATAGTCACAAGTCCCAGACACATCTGGAAAAACCTTTAAGGCTGTCCTAGCAACAGCACGTAGGGGGAATGGGAGTGGGGTTAGGGGTGGCTGGGGGGGAACGATTGGCAGGGAGGGATTGGTGTTAAAGGTCAGTTGTTAGTCTGTGGTTTTGATGAAACAGGTCCTGGTGCCCAAACTGCTAGTGGTTGGTTGGTTGGTTGGTTGGTTGGTTGGTTGGTTGGTTGGCTGTTATTCAGCTGGGCTCAGTAAGTGACCAGGGTCAGAAATGAATCATATGAGAGCTTTAACATGAGCTCCATGGGGGAACGTTGTACTGTAGCTAGCACTGCTGTACTGCTGCTCTAGCATTGCTGCAGGGCTGTTGTCGTCTGTAGGAATGAGAATCGCAGGTGCCTCCATAACTTCCTGTTCCCCAGACCTGGCCTCCTGGGAGCTCCCTGCAGCCCTCAGCCTTCAGCCCAGCCAAAGCTACAAAGTTATATTTTTCTCGTTCTGTCTGTGTCTGGCTCTATCTCTCCCTTGCTTTCCCTTTCTCCTTGCTTTTCTTTTTCTCTCTTTGCCTCCACCCCTCACTTACTTTACTTTGTCTCTTTTCATCTCCCCGTGCTCCTCTCTTTTCTTTACATTCTATTTTTCTGTCTGTCCCTCCCTCTGTCCTGTATTAATCTAAACAGTACTGTTTCTAAGTTAGCCCGTGAGTGAAGCAGCAGTACTATAACAGTAAACATGATCCATTGCTCCTTCACTGATTCTCTGCTTCTGAATATCTGATAGGTCGGAGGTCGTCGGAAGTATGCCTTGGCAGGGACAGAGGGACATAGCCACCTGGTCATCTGTGTTAATTATAAATGGCTGTGAGGGGAGGATGAGCTGGACAGCTGTCTCCAGACCCCCGCCACTCCACCACCAACCCACCACCACCCCCGTCCCCATCAGAACTCATAAGTACCGGCGGCTCCGCTGACCGCCGGATCCCATGGACCCGTCGTGGCTAAAAAGCCCTCAGATGCAGCCAGGTGAAACTGGGGAAAAGTTCACTAGGTACCGCAGCCAAACTCACTCTCCCTCACTCACAAAGCGTCCCACTAAAATAAATGATTGAACATGTTCCTTGGATTCCTGTCATGTTCTGGCGTTCTCTTCATAATTCTGACAGGAAATGGAAAGTGCTTCAAGATTGCAGAAGTCACAGGAACACAATGACTCATCAGTACTCAGAAAGATGTTCAATGTGTGATTAAATGGATATGGCAAGCAACACACTTGAGATAAAACTCAATTAAAAGGGAGAAATGTGTGCCACCACCACTTACTTTCTGTAAAACGAGATTGAATAGCCAATGAGAAGACGACTGTATATTTCAGTGCTAGAATAGAGTGATTGGTAAACAATCCTTTCAAGGTGTTCATAACAAGGCTAGCCTTCCATACAAATGGCAATTTGTCACCACCTCCCTTGAGCTGTCCCCAAGGGGCCCTGAGCTAATAAGAGTCACTCAGTTTAATTGTGAAATAAGTGCTTCTCCCGGAGCTCACAGGAATCTGAAACCCCATCGGTGGGGCAGCCGGCAGGCAGACAGACAGGCAGGCAGGCAGGCAGGCAGGCAGACAGGCAGACAGGCAGGCAGGCAGGCAGGCAGGCAGACAGGCAGGCAGACAGGCAGACAGGCAGGCAGACAGGCAGACAGGCAGACAGGCAGGCAGGCAGACAGGCAGGCAGGCAGACAGGCAGACAGGCAGGCAGGCAGGCAGACAGGCAGACAGGCAGGCAGACAGACAGGCAGACAGGCAGGCAGGCAGGCAGGCAGACAGGCAGACAGGCAGGCAGACAGGCAGACAGGCAGGCAGGCAGACAGGCAGACAGGCAGGCAGGCAGGCAGCCGGCAGGCAGACAGGCAGACAGGCAGGCAGGCAGACAGGCAGGCAGGCAGGCTGATGAGCAGCTCTCAGAGGTGGATCCTGGCAGCAAGAGGGAGATACAAATGTAGACAGCTCATCTCTCCAGGCACTCAGACAGAAACATCAACAAAACGCAGAGAGAGAAAAGTGACAGGTAGGAATGGAAGTTGACCCGTTCATACAGGCCATACATTCACTAGGATGGGATTCTAGCAGGGAAGCAGAAATGACACAGAATTATTCATGTATCATCTGCTGTAGTTTACTTCACACATATATTTTCAGCTTATATTTACGAGGGGAGCTGACACATTGTTTTGCATTTCTTAGCACGTACACATAGCTTTTTTATGGTCATGGTCAAATGAAATTACCTATGAGCTCTTGAATCTGAAAATGGTTCTTGGGAAGCTGAATCGAACCTGGTTCGAGACAAAACAATGTCCCTCTTTTCTGGCAAATGTGAAGGCTAAAGTAGAGAGAAACCTTCAGAGTTTGGCCTGTTCTCAGGTACTGTCCCTTTCTTTGCTGACAGTAGAGGAACAGCACAGTATGAAATGAATGGACTGTATATGAGTGGGGTGTCCAAGAAAAGCTTTCTCTTCTAACTGGGGGAGTATCCCAAGCAGAGGATGGGGCTGTCTTTTCACTTAGGAAACACATAAGAACCGAAGGCCCAAACAGAATGTGTCCCTTGGCACCCATAGATGAGATAGCAGAGACAGCAGAAGAGCCATGTTTGACAGTGACATTGATCCCAAGCCAATCACTCTCCAAGCATCATGAAAGTGTGTGTGTGTGTGTGTGTGTGTGTGTGTGTGTGTGTGTGTGTGTGTGTGTGTGTGTGTGTGTGTGTGTGTGTGTGTGTGTGTGTGTGTGTGTGTGTGTGTGTGTGTGTGTGTGTGTGTGTGTGTGTCAGTCGTGCATTTAAGAGAAAGGGGAGAGTCTTGTTAAAGGGCTAAGGCATGCTTGTTTTAGTCCATTCCATGTAAAGTCAATATTTTCATTACGTAGTGACTAGATCACACCTTGTCTTATTCGATTACCAGGTGGTAAGGGTAGTCAACAACACATCTGCCATGCTGATCGTCAGCACGGGGGCCCCTCAGGTGTACATGCTCAGTCCCCTCCTGTACTCCCTGTTCACCCACGACTGCATGGCCACGCACAACTCCAACACCATCATTAAGTTTGCCAATGACACAACAGTGGTAGGCCTGATCACCGACCATGATGAGAAGGCCTACAGGGAGGAGGTCAGAGATCTGGCAGTGTGGTGCCAGGACAACAACCTCTCCCCCAACGTGAGCAAGACAAAGGAGCTGATTGTGGACTACATAAAAAGGGGTGCCAGGCACACCCCCATTCAAATAGACGGAGCTGTAGTGGAGCGGGTCGAGAGCTTCAAGTGCCTTGGCGTCCACATAACTAACAAACTATCATGGTCCAAGCACACCAAGACAGTCATGGGGAGGGCACAACAACTCCTATTACCCCTCAGGAGACTGAAAAGATTTGGCATATGGGTCCTCAGATCCTCAAAATGTTCTACAGCTGCACCAGTGAGAGTATCCTTACTGGTTACATCACCGCTTGATATGGTAACTGCTTGGCATCCAACCGCAATGCACTACAGAGAGTAGTGTGTACGTCCAAGTACATAGCTGGGACCAAGCTTGTTGCCATCCAGGACCTCTATACCAGGCGGTTACTGCAGCCACCCAAGTCAAATGCTGTTCTCTTTGCTACCACACGGCAAGTGGTACCGGAGAGTCAAGTCTAGGTCCAAAAGGCTTCTTAACAGCTTCTACCCCCAAGTCATTAGACTGCTGAACAGTTCCTAAAAAGGCTCCTTAACGGCTTCTGAACCCAAGACATTAGACTGCTAACCAGTTTATCAAAAGGCTCCTTAACAGCTTCTTCCCCCAAGACATTAGACTGCTGAACAGTTCCTAAAAAGGCTCCTTATTAACAGCTTCTTCCCCCAAGACATTAGACTGCTGAACAGTTCCTAAAAAGGCTCCTTATTAACAGCTTCTTCCCCCAAGACATTAGACTGCTGAACAGTTCCTAAAAAGGCTCCTTAACAGCTTCTTCCCCCAAGACATTAGACTGCTGAACAGTTCCTAAAAAGGCTCCTTATTAACAGCTTCTTCCCCCAAGACATTAGACTGCTGAACAGTTCCTAAAAAGGCTCCTTATTAACAGCTCCTTCCCCCAAGACATTAGACTGCTGAACAGTTCCTAAAAAGGCTCCTTATTAACAGCTTCTTCCCCCAAGACATTAGACTGCTGAACAGTTCCTAAAAAGGCTCCTTATTAACAGCTTCTTCCCCCAAGACATTAGACTGCTGAACAGTTCCTAAAAAGGCTCCTTATTAACAGCTCCTTCCCCAAGACATTAGACTGCTGAACAGTTCCTAAAAAGGCTCCTTATTAACAGCTTCTTCCCCAAGACATTAGACTGCTGAACAGTTCCTAAAAAGGCTCCTTATTAACAGCTTCTTCCCCAAGACATTAGACTGCTGAACAGTTCCTAAAAAGGCTCCTTGATAGCTTCTTCCCCAAGACATTAGACTGCTGAACAGTTCCTAAAAAGGCTCCTTATTAACAGCATCTTCCCCCAAGACATTAGACTGCTGAACAGTTCCTAAAAAGGCTCCTTATTAACAGCTTCTTCCCCCAAGACATTAGACTGCTGAACAGTTCCTAAAAAGGCTCCTTAACAGCTTCTTCCCCCAAGACATTAGACTGCTGAACAGTTCCTAAAAATGCTCCTTATTAACAGCTTCTTCCCCAAGACATTAGACTGCTGAACAGTTCCTAAAAAGGCTCCTTAACAGCTTCTTCCCCAAGACATTAGACTGCTGAACAGTTCCTAAAAAGGCTCCTTATTAACAGCTTCTTCCCCCAAGACATTAGACTGCTGAACAGTTCCTAAAAAGGCTCCTTATTAACAGCTTCTTCCCCAAGACATTAGACTGCTGAACAGTTCCTAAAAAGGCTCCTTATTAACAGCTTCTTCCCCCAAGACATTAGACTGCTAACCAGTTTATCAAAAGGCTCCTTAACAGCTTCTTCCCCCAAGACATTAGACTGCTGAACAGTTCCTAAAAAGGCTCCTTATTAACAGCTTCTTCCCCAAGACATTAGACTGCTGAACAGTTCCTAAAAAAGGCTCCTTATTAACAGCTTCTTCCCCAAGACATTAGACTGCTGAACAGTTCCTAAAAAGGCTCCTTATTAACAGCTCCTTCCCCAAGACATTAGACTGCTGAACAGTTCCTAAAAAGGCTCCTTATTAACAGCTTCTTCCCCCAAGACATTAGACTGCTGAACAGTTCCTAAAAAGGCTCCTTATTAACAGCTTCTTCCCCCAAGACATTAGACTGCTGAACAGTTCCTAAAAAGGCTCCTTGATAGCTTCTTCCCCCAAGACATTAGACTGCTGAACAGTTCCTAAAAAGGCTCCTTATTAACAGCATCTTCCCCAAGACATTAGACTGCTGAACAGTTCCTAAAAAGGCTCCTTATTAACAGCTTCTTCCCCAAGACATTAGACTGCTGAACAGTTCCTAAAAAGGCTCCTTAACAGCTTCTTCCCCCAAGACATTAGACTGCTGAACAGTTCCTAAAAATGCTCCTTATTAACAGCTTCTTCCCCAAGACATTAGACTGCTGAACAGTTCCTAAAAAGGCTCCTTAACAGCTTCTTCCCCCAAGACATTAGACTGCTGAACAGTTCCTAAAAAGGCTCCTTATTAACAGCTTCTTCCCCAAGACATTAGACTGCTGAACAGTTCCTAAAAAGGCTCCTTATTAACAGCTTCTTCCCCCAAGACATTAGACTGCTGAACAGTTCCTAAAAAGGCTCCTTATTAACAGCTTCTTCCCCAAGACATTAGACTGCTAACCAGTTTATCAAAAGGCTCCTTAACAGCTTCTTCCCCAAGACATTAGACTGCTGAACAGTTCCTAAAAAGGCTCCTTAACAGCTTCTTCCCCAAGACATTAGACTGCTGAACAGTTCCTAAAAAGGCTCCTTATTAACAGCTTCTTCCCCCAAGACATTAGACTGCTGAACAGTTCCTAAAAAGGCTCCTTATTAACAGCTTCTTCCCCCAAGACATTAGACTGCTGAACAGTTCCTAAAAAGGCTCCTTATTAACAGCTTCTTCCCCAAGACATTAGACTGCTAACCAGTTTATCAAAAGGCTCCTTAACAGCTTCTTCCCCCAAGACATTAGACTGCTGAACAGTTCCTAAAAAGGCTCCTTATTAACAGCTTCTTCCCCCAAGACATTAGACTGCTGAACAGTTCCTAAAAAGGCTCCTTATTAACAGCTTCTTCCCCCAAGACATTAGACTGCTGAACAGTTCCTAAAAAGGCTCCTTATTAACAGCTCCTTCCCCAAGACATTAGACTGCTGAACAGTTCCTAAAAAGGCTCCTTATTAACAGCTTCTTCCCCCAAGACATTAGACTGCTGAACAGTTCCTAAAAAGGCTCCTTATTAACAGCTTCTTCCCCCAAGACATTAGACTGCTGAACAGTTCCTAAAAAGGCTCCTTGATAGCTTCTTCCCCCAAGACATTAGACTGCTGAACAGTTCCTAAAAAGGCTCCTTATTAACAGCATCTTCCCCCAAGACATTAGACTGCTGAACAGTTCCTAAAAAGGCTCCTTATTAACAGCTTCTTCCCCCAAGACATTAGACTGCTGAACAGTTCCTAAAAAGGCTCCTTAACAGCTTCTTCCCCCAAGACATTAGACTGCTGAACAGTTCCTAAAAATGCTCCTTATTAACAGCTTCTTCCCCAAGACATTAGACTGCTGAACAGTTCCTAAAAAGGCTCCTTAACAGCTTCTTCCCCCAAGACATTAGACTGCTGAACAGTTCCTAAAAAGGCTCCTTATTAACAGCTTCTTCCCCCAAGACATTAGACTGCTGAACAGTTCCTAAAAAGGCTCCTTATTAACAGCTTCTTCCCCCAAGACATTAGACTGCTGAACAGTTCCTAAAAAGGCTCCTTATTAACAGCTTCTTCCCCCAAGACATTAGACTGCTAACCAGTTTATCAAAAGGCTCCTTAACAGCTTCTTCCCCCAAGACATTAGACTGCTGAACAGTTCCTAAAAAGGCTCCTTATTAACAGCTTCTTCCCCCAAGACCTTAGACTGCTGAACAGTTCCTAAAAAGGCTCCTTATTAACAGCTTCTTCCCCCAAGACATTAGACTGCTGAACAGTTCCTAAAAAGGCTCCTTATTAACAGCTTCTTCCCCCAAGACATTAGACTGCTGAACAGTTCCTAAAAAGGCTCCTTATTAACAGCTCCTTCCCCCAAGACATTAGACTGCTGAACAGTTCCTAAAAAGGCTCCTTATTAACAGCTTCTTCCCCCAAGACATTAGACTGCTGAACAGTTCCTAAAAAGGCTCCTTATTAACAGCATCTTCCCCCAAGACATTAGACTGCTGAACAGTTCCTAAAAAGGCTCCTTATTAACAGCTTCTTCCCCAAGACATTAGACTGCTAACCAGTTTATCAAAAGGCTCCTTAACAGCTTCTTCCCCCAAGACATTAGACTGCTGAACAGTTCCTAAAAAGGCTCCTTATTAACAGCTTCTTCCCCCAAGACATTAGACTGCTGAACAGTTCCTAAAAAGGCTCCTTATTAACAGCTTCTTCCCCCAAGACATTAGACTGCTGAACAGTTCCTAAAAAGGCTCCTTATTAACAGCTCCTTCCCCCAAGACATTAGACTGCTGAACAGTTCCTAAAAAGGCTCCTTATTAACAGCTTCTTCCCCCAAGACATTAGACTGCTGAACAGTTCCTAAAAAGGCTCCTTATTAACAGCATCTTCCCCCAAGACATTAGACTGCTGAACAGTTCCTAAAAAGGCTCCTTATTAACAGCTTCTTCCCCCAAGACATTAGACTGCTAACCAGTTTATCAAAAGGCTCCTTAACAGCTTCTTCCCCCAAGACATTAGACTGCTGAACAGTTCCTAAAAAGGCTCCTTATTAACAGCTTCTTCCCCCAAGACATTAGACTGCTGAACAGTTCCTAAAAAGGCTCCTTATTAACAGCTTCTTCCCCCAAGACATTAGACTGCTGAAAAGTTCCTAAAAATGCTCCTTATTAACAGCTTCTTCCCCAAGACATTAGACTGCTGAACAGTTCCTAAAAAGGCTCCTTAACAGCTTCTTCCCCCAAGACATTAGACTGCTGAACAGTTCCTAAAAAGGCTCCTTATTAACAGCTTCTTCCCCAAGACATTAGACTGCTGAACAGTTCCTAAAAAGGCTCCTTATTAACAGCTTCTTCCCCCAAGACATTAGACTGCTGAACAGTTCCTAAAAAGGCTCCTTATTAACAGCTTCTTCCCCCAAGACATTAGACTGCTAACCAGTTTATCAAAAGGCTCCTTAACAGCTTCTTCCCCCAAGACATTAGACTGCTGAACAGTTCCTAAAAAGGCTCCTTATTAACAGCTTCTTCCCCCAAGACATTAGACTGCTGAACAGTTCCTAAAAAGGCTCCTTATTAACAGCTTCTTCCCCCAAGACATTAGACTGCTGAACAGTTCCTAAAAAGGCTCCTTATTAACAGCTTCTTCCCCCAAGACATTAGACTGCTGAACAGTTCCTAAAAAGGCTCCTTATTAACAGCTCCTTCCCCCAAGACATTAGACTGCTGAACAGTTCCTAAAAAGGCTCCTTATTAACAGCTTCTTCCCCCAAGACATTAGACTGCTGAACAGTTCCTAAAAAGCCTCCTTATTAACAGCATCTTCCCCCAAGACATTAGACTGCTGAACAGTTCCTAAAAAGGCTCCTTATTAACAGCTTCTTCCCCCAAGACATTAGACTGCTGAACAGTTCCTAAAAAGGCTCCTTAACAGCTTCTTCCCCCAAGACATTAGACTGCTGAACAGTTCCTAAAAATGCTCCTTATTAACAGCTTCTTCCCCAAGACATTAGACTGCTGAACAGTTCCTAAAAAGGCTCCTTAACAGCTTCTTCCCCCAAGACATTAGACTGCTAACCAGTTTATCAAAAGGCTCCTTAACAGCTTCTTCCCCCAAGACATTAGACTGCTGAACAGTTCCTAAAAAGGCTCCTTATTAACAGCTTCTTCCCCCAAGACATTAGACTGCTGAACAGTTCCTAAAAAGGCTCCTTATTAACAGCTTCTTCCCCAAGACATTAGACTGCTGAACAGTTCCTAAAAAGGCTCCTTATTAACAGCTTCTTCCCCCAAGACATTAGACTGCTGAACAGTTCCTAAAAAGGCTCCTTATTAACAGCTCCTTCCCCCAAGACATTAGACTGCTGAACAGTTCCTAAAAAGGCTCCTTATTAACAGCTTCTTCCCCCAAGACATTAGACTGCTGAACAGTTCCTAAAAAGGCTCCTTATTAACAGCTTCTTCCCCCAAGACATTAGACTGCTGAACAGTTCCTAAAAAGGCTCCTTATTAACAGCTTCTTCCCCCAAGACATTAGACTGCTGAACAGTTCCTAAAAAGGCTCCTTATTAACAGCTTCTTCCCCCAAGACATTAGACTGCTGAACAGTTCCTAAAAAGGCTCCTTAACAGCTTCTTCCCCCAAGACATTAGACTGCTGAACAGTTCCTAAAAAGGATCCTTATTAACAGCTTCTTCCCCAAGACATTAGACTGCTGAACAGTTCCTAAAAAGGATCCTTATTAACAGCTTCTTCCCCCAAGACATTAGACTGCTGAACAGTTCCTAAAAATGCTCCTTATTAACAGCTTCTTCCCCAAGACATTAGACTGCTGAACAGTTCCTAAAAAGGCTCCTTAACAGCTTCTTCCCCCAAGACATTAGACTGCTGAACAGTTCCTAAAAATGCTCCTTATTAACAGCTTCTTCCCCAAGACATTAGACTGCTGAACAGTTCCTAAAAAGGCTCCTTATTAACAGCTTCTTCCCCCAAGACATTAGACTGCTGAACAGTTCCTAAAAAGGCTCCTTATTAACAGCTCCTTCCCCCAAGACATTAGACTGCTGAACAGTTCCTAAAAAGGCTCCTTATTAACAGCTTCTTCCCCAAGACATTAGACTGCTGAACAGTTCCTAAAAAGGCTCCTTATTAACAGCTTCTTCCCCAAGACATTAGACTGCTGAACAGTTCCTAAAAAGGCTCCTTATTAACAGCATCTTCCCCCAAGACATTAGACTGCTGAACAGTTCCTAAAAAGGCTCCTTATTAACAGCTTCTTCCCCCAAGACATTAGACTGCTGAACAGTTCCTAAAAAGGCTCCTTAACAGCTTCTTCCCCCAAGACATTAGACTGCTGAACAGTTCCTAAAAAGGATCCTTATTAACAGCTTCTTCCCCCAAGACATTAGACTGCTGAACAGTTCCTAAAAAGGATCCTTATTAACAGCTTCTTCCCCCAAGACATTAGACTGCTGAACAGTTCCTAAAAATGCTCCTTATTAACAGCTTCTTCCCCAAGACATTAGACTGCTGAACAGTTCCTAAAAAGGCTCCTTAACAGCTTCTTCCCCCAAGACATTAGACTGCTGAACAGTTCCTAAAAAGGCTCCTTATTAACAGCTTCTTCCCCCAAGACATTAGACTGCTGAACAGTTCCTAAAAAGGCTCCTTATTAACAGCTCCTTCCCCCAAGACATTAGACTGCTGAACAGTTCCTAAAAAGGCTCCTTATTAACAGCTTCTTCCCCCAAGACATTAGACTGCTGAACAGTTCCTAAAAAGGCTCCTTATTAACAGCTTCTTCCCCCAAGACATTAGACTGCTGAACAGTTCCTAAAAAGGCTCCTTATTAACAGCTTCTTCCCCCAAGACATTAGACTGCTGAACAGTTCCTAAAAAGGCTCCTTATTAACAGCTTCTTCCCCCAAGACATTAGACTGCTGAACAGTTCCTAAAAAGGCTCCTTAACAGCTTCTTCCCCCAAGACATTAGACTGCTGAACAGTTCCTAAAAAGGATCCTTATTAACAGCTTCTTCCCCCAAGACATTAGACTGCTGAACAGTTCCTAAAAAGGATCCTTATTAACAGCTTCTTCCCCCAAGACATTAGACTGCTGAACAGTTCCTAAAAATGCTCCTTATTAACAGCTTCTTCCCCAAGACATTAGACTGCTGAACAGTTCCTAAAAAGGCTCCTTAACAGCTTCTTCCCCAAGACATTAGACTGCTGAACAGTTCCTAAAAATGCTCCTTATTAACAGCTTCTTCCCCAAGACATTAGACTGCTGAACAGTTCCTAAAAAGGCTCCTTATTAACAGCTTCTTCCCCAAGACATTAGACTGCTGAACAGTTCCTAAAAAGGCTCCTTATTAACAGCTCCTTCCCCAAGACATTAGACTGCTGAACAGTTCCTAAAAAGGCTCCTTATTAACAGCTTCTTCCCCCAAGACATTAGACTGCTGAACAGTTCCTAAAAAGGCTCCTTATTAACAGCTTCTTCCCCCAAGACATTAGACTGCTGAACAGTTCCTAAAAAGGCTCCTTATTAACAGCATCTTCCCCCAAGACATTAGACTGCTGAACAGTTCCTAAAAAGGCTCCTTATTAACAGCTTCTTCCCCCAAGACATTAGACTGCTGAACAGTTCCTAAAAAGGCTCCTTAACAGCTTCTTCCCCCAAGACATTAGACTGCTGAACAGTTCCTAAAAAGGATCCTTATTAACAGCTTCTTCCCCCAAGACATTAGACTGCTGAACAGTTCCTAAAAAGGATCCTTATTAACAGCTTCTTCCCCCAAGACATTAGACTGCTGAACAGTTCCTAAAAATGCTCCTTATTAACAGCTTCTTCCCCAAGACATTAGACTGCTGAACAGTTCCTAAAAAGGCTCCTTAACAGCTTCTTCCCCCAAGACATTAGACTGCTGAACAGTTCCTAAAAATGCTCCTTATTAACAGCTTCTTCCCCAAGACATTAGACTGCTGAACAGTTCCTAAAAAGGCTCCTTAACAGCTTCTTCCCCCAAGACATTAGACTGCTGAACAGTTCCTAAAAAGGCTACCCGAAGTATTTGCATTGATCGCCTTTTATCCGCTACTGCTACTCTGTTTATTATCTATGCACTTTACCACTACCTACATGTACATATTACTTCAATTACCTAAACTAACCTGTACCCCCCCCCCCCCCCACACACACACATTGACTCAGTACTGGTACCCCCTGTATATATCCTCATCATTGTTATTATTTTATTGTGCCACTTTTAAAAAAAACTTTATTTATTTATTATTTTCTTTAAAAAACAAACATTTTCTTACTTATTTTTAATAATGATTATGCATTGTTGGTTAAGGCTTGTAAGTAAGTCATTCACGGTAAAGTTGTAATCAGCGCATGTGACATATACGATTTGATTTGATTGGACTCTTAACACGGTACAACTCTGTCAGTATTTGCTTGATTTTAGGTTCAATCAACCGATTAGTACACTTCATTCTAATTCAGTTTATCAGGGATATTAAGGAAATGCTGACATCCATATCTTTAAGACCTGAACCACTCAGTGAAAGAGCAATCTGGTGTGTGTCAACAACACTGACATCTCTCTTCTCACTTTTGACTTTGACAAACAGCAATGTCACCTGTCACTCAAAAAAGAGCCTTAACCAAAGCTGCCCTCTGGGAAATCTGATTAGGTCAGTCTGAGAGCATTTAGCTAAATCACTAAATGAAATGTCCTGTTGTTGCTCATGCCCTCTGTTTGTTAAATCCTGTCAACAGCCCTCTGAGTTTGGCCAGACCCAGACAAAAAATATATAGCATACCCCAATTCACCAATGCACTCTCAAATATTGATACAAATAGAGTAACTTTTCTCCACATTGCAAAAACAAGAAAGAATTAAATATTAATATTTGTTTTAATCTTGTACCAAACTATAACGTAGAAGCATTTACATGTACTTATTGTAAGTGCAGACAATTATGTGGTATTTAGCTGTTTATAACCTGGTTAAAAACACTGTACAATGATAAGTAGTGAGGACTTTCATTGAGTCATGGGACCTTAATTCAACTTTCACCCAAAGCCAAACTAAACAAAAGTTCTCATCAGCTGGAAGTTGAATGAGTCTGAATGGAGAGAGATCGGGGTCAAACGTCCAGAGCAGGGAGAGGAGGACGGATGGATTAGGTGTGAAGTTATATCAGGGATTGAACGGTGTTTGGCTTGGGCTTGAGGAAGTATTGTATGCGACACCTTCATACGAGAAGGTTACTCCTGCATCAGTCACTGGATCCAGGTTCCTGGAAACGCTGATGGGCACACACACTCGCACGTACGTAAGCACGCGCAAACACGCACACACACAGATGTATTAATCCTTATAGGTTAATATAAACAGCATATTTGAACAGCTGAGTGCTAAATTGGAGGGGACCACCAAAACAAAGCTCAGCAGTCCACCATCAGTTAATCTCTCAGAAGCATGAGAATAAAGTAACTCTGTACCACTCAGACCTCATGCCCAAGTCCCAGACCTGCATTCATTCACAACGGCAATTACATTTACTGTAATGGTTTATTAATAGGGAGGGATGGATACATTGACATTCAGGGTTGGTGAGTAATGGGTTATATGTAATCCGTTCCATGCAATTGGTTACAACAAAACTGTAACTGTAATCCGTTACGCTACAAGCAAAAAAAAGAATCAGATCACAGATCAGATTAAAATATAAAGTTGATTACCTCTAGGATTACTTCTAAATTCAGAAAGGATTCTTGCGAAACAGTTGTTTTCAATTGTTTTCGCAATGACAATCAAATCAGCATTGAAAAAAGGCACAAGTTTAAATTTGTTCCGCCTGAGCAAGTCTGACCACAAGTCAGAGAACACTATGATGACACACCATATGCGTTTTGATGGATTCCGGGAAAAGAGCAGGAGAAGACTTTTGTAGGCCACAGTCCAAGCTATCTTTTCCAATGGTGTGACTGCTGTCTGCAAAGATTATACATCCAACTTGAATAAACGCTTGGAAGTACAGTAAAGATGACAGCAGTGTTGTAGCCTACTGGCAATACAGATTTCACTTATTATTGATATCTACATAACGCAATGATGTGAATCACACTACTGCTCCCTTATTTAGCTATTTGCGCCTTACGGATTGTGGGTTTTGTGGATGACTGTTCACAAATGTACACTACCACTCAAAAGTTTGGGTTCACTTAGAAATCTCCTTGTTTTTGAAAGAAAAAGTGACTCCGGGTTGCAAAGAAAAAGCCCACACAGACACTGGACAGAGGAACTCTGCCTAGAAGGCCAGCATACTGGAGTCGCCTCTTAATTGTTGATGTTGAGACTGGTGTTTTGCGGGTTTTATTTAATGAAGCTGCAAGTTTCTCAAACTAGACACTCCAGTGTACTTGTCCTCTTGCTCAGTTGTGCACCGGGGCCTCCCACTCCTCTTTCTATTCTGGTTAGGGCCAGTTTGCGCTGTTCTGTGAACGGAGTAGTACACAGCGTTGTACGAGATCTTCATTTTCTTGGTAATTTCTCACATGGAATAGCATTCATTTCTTAAAACAAGAATAGACTGACGAGTTTCAGAAGAAAGTTATTAGTTTCTGACAATTTTGTGCCTGTAATCGAACATACAAATGCTGATGCTCCAGATACTCAACTAGTCTAAATAAAGATACTTTTATTGCTTCTTTAATCAAACAACAGTTTTCAGCTGTGCTAACATTATTGCAAACAGGTTTTCTAATGATCAATTAGCCTTTTAAAATGATAAACTTGGATTAGCTAACACAACATATGCCATTGGAACACAGGAGTGATGGTTGCTGATAATGGGCCTCTGTACGCCTATGTAGATATTCCATAAAGAATCTGATGTTTCCAGCTACAATAGTCATTTACAATCAATTTGATGTTATTTTAATGGACAAACAAATTGCTTTTCTTTCAAAAACAAGGACATTTTTAAGTGATCCCAAACTTTTGAGCGGTACAGTATATTTGTATTTTAACCCAATAATGGTTGAATTGAGGAAGTTTAAGCTGCCTATCAATCATTGTTTTTGTGACCAGCGGACAGTCAATGAAAAATGTGGTCTTGCAACAGCTGCATGGTGCGGATCCCAGCCTTTGGAATAAAAATTTGAGGGACTCCCTCCTAGTCAGTAATCATGGCCAAATACCAACCAGGCACACAGGGCACATGCCCAGGAGCCCTGACCTCCAGGGGCCCCCATTGATTTTGTTAGTCACTCTCACTCCGATATCATGGTACACAGTAGTCATGGCAAAAATGTGTAGGATTTCAGGTAATTAGCTTTAACATTTAAAAAATGTTTCTCCACCCCACGGAAAAATGTGTAGAATTGCAGGGAATTCACTTTAAAACGTTATTTGTTCTTTGCGGTCAAGAGGGGGCAACCAACCAGATCTAGCTTAGGGCCTCCAAAAGGCTATAGCTGGCCTGGCCCTGTGCTCCACGTACTGTCAAAAACTAGTTCAATTTAAGAATACCACAAGTGGTGTTTTTATTGCACAATTGAATTATTGCTGATAAAATTAAATGACAATAGCCTAATGGACAAATGCTCACTTTTGATAGACTTAAACATCTGCAAATGATTGACATATTGAAGTGTCATAAAAAACCCGTAAACAATAGACCTATTTTAAATGTATTAACATTATTTATGAACATTTGAACATCTTGGCCATGTTCTGTTATAATCTCCACCCGGCACAGCCAGAAGAGGACTGGCCACCCCACATAGCCTGGTTCCTCTCTCTGTTTCTTCCTAGGTTTTGGACTTTCTAGGGAGTTTTTCCTAGCCACCGTGCTTCTACACCTGCATTGCTTGCTGTTTGGGGTTTTAGGCTGGGTTTCTGTACAGCACTTTGAGATATCAGCTGATGTACGAAGGGCTATATAAATACATTTGATTTGATTTGATTTGCAAATGTAGCACATGACATTCTTTTTTAAACATGAAAATAGCACTTTTTGGTAGCACTCACAGCATGCCATTCCATGAGAGCAGCATTTATTTTTCAACTCTAAGCAATGAGCTCAAATAGTCCTTCCTCCATGACAACAAAATCATAAACAACAGAGTAGGCGAATAAGTCCTTGTTTTTGGGAAATGCTCAGGTAAAACTACATTTCCATATTTCTAAATTATATTCTTGAAGATCAAGGGGTATTAGATTAATTGGAATGACTAGACTTCTGACTTTTTAATGTAAAGATATAGCCTAATTGTATTATCATCTGTATTGAATTAGAAAGCAATGTGTTTGAAGAAGCCAACCTGCATAAGACAAAATGTAACATCCATTTATGGCCAATTATGTAAACTCTAACATTGATTTATCCTGTAAGTAATATACATTTTTGTCTTCTTCTAAAACAAACAGTAGTCAGATTACGTTACTGAGTTTGGGTAATCCAAAAATGTATTTACAGATTAGAATTTTAGACAGGTAACTGTAACTGTAATGGATTACATTTAGAAAGTAACCTACCCAACCTTGTGACATTGAAAGGAAAACCATCAGATACAATGTACTTTCCATTCCATCCCACATTAATTTATAATGCAACTAAAATCAGAGCAACTAAATTCAGACTTTCCACACAAACCCTGAGACATCTCATCTTCTTGTTTCATAGACTCAGTTGCCAGTTTATTAGATACACCAACCCATTCACAGTTTTCTCCTACAGACAGTGAGTCATGTGGCCGTGGCTTGCTATATGAAGCAGGCAGACAGGCATCGAAGCATTCAGTTACTGTTCAATAGAATGTTAAAATGGCCAAATGTGGAAAAACATTGCCTGGCCTGACTAACCCGGTTCCTGTTGCGTCATGCTGATGGCAGAGTCAGGATTTGGCGTAAGCAACATGAGTCCATGGCCCCATCCTGCCTGGTGTCAACAGTACAGGCTGGTTGCGGTGGTGTAATAGTGTAGGGAATGTTTTCCTGGCACATGTTAGATCCCTTGATACCAATTGAGTAATGCTTGAACGCTACACCTTGTAGAATCCTTGCCCCTAAGAATTCAGGCCGTTCTGGATGCAGTACTCGCTGCGTGTACCTAATAAACTGTCAATTGAGTGCATATCCCACTGACATACTATATGCATGTATGGCAGCAGTTAAAATCATTGAAAATATTACGTTTGCAGTGCTTGCAAAAATCTTCCAGTAGGAGTGTCAAATCAGCACGTGTGTTGTTGATTGACGCCTGGGTGAGATGCGATCACAGATATCCCTCCCTGGCACCGTGGTGCATCTCATCTCTATTCCACATGGACCAACAGGATGATTGACAACACTGTGATGAATTATTAATCTGTTCCTGGGTGTCTGAAGGTCACAAGATGATCTGCTTGGGCCGCCCACGTTGCAGGAGAGGTGGCACTGTCATCAAATATTAATTTACTCTCTGTACTCCGAAAAACACTCTCAAAATACCCCCGCTAAACACATCACACAGCTCCTCACTCAGCCACTCAATGGAGTAGAAAAGGCCAAGAGTTTGGTTTGGGGCTGATTTATGTTGCTGTGTGAATGTGTGTGTGTGTTTGTGTGTATGTGCGTGCGTGCATAAACCCGTGCGTATCAGTATGT
Organism: Oncorhynchus masou masou; assembly: GCF_036934945.1. Classification (NCBI taxonomy): domain Eukaryota; kingdom Metazoa; phylum Chordata; class Actinopteri; order Salmoniformes; family Salmonidae; genus Oncorhynchus; species Oncorhynchus masou. Next base: position 43,183,705 of record NC_088217.1, on the reverse strand, counting down.
TTGTTTGTGTGGTCGTCTCTGTTTTCGAGTTCAGATGTTTTTCATGATTGTCAAAGGTGCTATAAACTACTCACAACGGTATTACCAGATGGTAAATTGCAGCGCTGGATGCCATCCATGACTGAGACCTGTCATAGTGTGATATACCACATAAAACACTCCTGCAGAGGGTGTGAGCCAAAACCTATATCATCCTCTGTTATCAGTTAATAGTGTGAGACAAAGACACAAACAAAGAGTACACCACGTCCATCACTGTAGTGCTATGAGACAATGTGCTGTTGTGTTGGCCAGGGATATCCAAACTCCCTGTTAGCATGTATACACAGCAGAGAACAGCTGAAGATGCAATCACCCTCATGACCTAATCCCATCCTGCTTCATCATGTTCCTCCTGGCTCCTGTAGTGTTGGTATACACACACACACACACACACACACACACACACACACACACACACACACACACACACACACACACACACACACACACACACACACACACACACACACACACACACACACACACACACACACCGTTCCAGGTGTTGGTGTTGTTTGTTTTGGTGTTTGGCAGAAGACTGATCAACGGGTCTGGCTCTGTATGAGGCTGCTTGCCTGGTTCTGTATGTGTGTTTGTATCTGCTCGATGAGATGTGTTATGTCCTCGCAGAGCTATGCTACAGATCAACCTTCAAAGGCCTACCTACTGCATCAGTTTTAGCATTTAGTGACTGTGGTCTGTATACTTTCACTGTCACATTGTGTAACAATGACATAGTTATTATCCGATGAAGCGGCCTGTCATAGGAAACTGCTTACCGTACTGTTTGGGGGTCTAGCTGGGGTCATTTTACAGTGGAAGGGAAAATAGCCAGGTTTTGATTTGGGGATATGTTTACAGTGCACGTGTGTGTGTGCATGTGTGCGTGTGTGAGTGTGTGTGTGTGTCTGTGTGCTCCTGCACTTATCCAGAGAATGAATAAAACACAGGCCGGTTTGATGTGTCTCGTGTATATTTACTTAGCACCGGGATCTGGGAGCTTATAACTCTGCATATTGCATTTTAACAACCATGTTTGAGCTAAAAGTGGGGAGAATGTTGAATCAGAGAGCATGCGGCATCTTATATGCACATTTTTCAGTGCCTGAACTTGAATTCAGTTTGTGTCAATGTGTTCGTGTTTATGTGTATAGTGCATGCATGTGGATACCTGCATTAGTATGTGTGCTTGTGAACGCTTGTGTGTCAGAGGTTGTTTCCCCCCTTCCTTTCTGAGCTGGAGGACTGATGAGCAGCACATGTTTAGATTGTACCATGCACCTTGACGGCGGATGTGTTTATAATTACATAGTTAGTTGGGAGCCAGGGCACGGAAGTGGGCTGTGGGTCGCATAGGAGAGTCAGGCTTTCTCCAGATGGCTCCCATTCCCCAACACTGGCCGTGCTGCAACTCAGATTGCTTCCCTTCATGCCTCTTTTGTATATATTTTTTCTTTCATCTTCTTTTTTCCCATCACAATATTTGCAGATTGAGCATGGGCACTATCTTGTACCAAACTGTGGTTCAGTTAGTTAAAGGTAAGGCATAGTTTAGAATATCATATCGATAATACAGTAAATATACAGTAAATAGCCAATAGTTAACTCCCTTTAGTCAAATTGGCTTCAATAATTTTCTTTCAATTCATTAATTAAACCACAATCTCATGTTATGTCAGTTATTTACATTTAGTTCCCCTTTGCTACATTTTTTTCAGGCTAATCAGTTGGAAATGAACTTGGCTTGTGGTTCCATTTACTTTGGCTGTCACGACTTCCTCCGAAGTTGGTCCCTCTCCTTGTTCGGGCAGTGTTCGGCGGTCGACGTCACCGGTCTTCCAGCCATCGCCGCTCCACCTTTCATTTTTCCATTTGTTTTGACTTGTTTTCAACACACCTTGATTACATCTCCTCATGATTACTATGTGTATTTAGCCCTCTGTTCCCTCCATGCCTGTGTGGGGTATTGTTTATTGTCTAGGTTGGCACGCTTCTGTCTGGGTTGTGCCCGGGTTTGATTTGTACCCGCGATTTGTGGCAGCCGGTACTTTGTACTTGGTTGTTGTACTTTGTGCTGTCTCACTTGTTCTTTGGGCATTTCTTTTTGTGACGCGGTTACGTTCTGTTCTTACTATTTGCCTCAGTAAAGTGCTTCTTTGTTCACTCATCTCTGCTCTCCTGCGCCTGACTTCCATGCACCAGCTACACCCACCACATGACATTGTCTGACTATAGGCTACAGTTAGTGTCCACACACGTGTACGGATGTGCATGCTTAACATTTAAGAAAGGGAACCAACAAAGAGCTATAAATCATAAAATATTTGACAAACAAATGTGTTTTTACTAACATAGTTGCTAAAGTTGCTATGAAAGACATCTTCGCATGTCATAAAAACTGTATCGGTCAGTGCTTTGTATCAGCTGTACGCAAGGAGACAATTTCCAGTTAAATATGAGTTGCAGAGATGGCCTCACAGGTGTTAGACAGATAAGTGCTTTGGCTGCTTGGGAAAATATGTTATTGAACCGGAGAGACTTGACAAACACCCTGGCTCCGCATGGCAACTAAAGACGGGGTCGGAGGTCTCCCACAGCCACGATGGAAGAAGTTTTTCGTTGTTGTCAGAGCTCAACAGGTGAGCCCGAGGTGGGGAGGGACTTCTCAAAACATGTCACCCAAAAGAAGAGCAGGGCTCAATGTCAGGAATTTCTGCCACACACCAGCACTCACTCACCACACATGTCACAACAACCCATATTTACCTTTTACCTCAACATACATGGAATCCTATTTTCTTTGTAGCTTTGTGTGGGGAAACTACCCCGAAAACTGAAACCGGTCAAAAAACAACAACTAAAGAACAACGTTGGCCACCAATACATGGGCCAGTGTTTGTTTTTGTTTGAGTGTCATGGGGTTGCTGTGGGGGGAGGAGATGTCAGACCTGCACCTGTGCTGTGGGAGCCTGGGGCTAGCTGAGCTGAGCTGAGCTTCTGTCTGTAGGAATAACCCTCTGGGCAGGGCTATAGTCAGTCGTCAGTAGAAAGAGCATTCTCCTGCACACATTCCTTCCTCTGTGCATCTATTATGTGGACGTTTGTGGTCAATGCAGCCCTTCAATATAAAACACACAGCTCATTTGTGTGGGATTTTTATGCACACTTTCACTTGACAATCAATATTGATTGCTTAAAACGTCCATCTCCTTTGTGGTTAATTAGATATTATGCAAGGCAGCTATGGTTCATTAGTGTTACACAGTCAGTAGGCGCAGAGTGTAGAACAGGTGGGAAATGTATTTTGTCAGATACGTTTTTGTTTTCATGCTATTCTGCTAATTGGAAACATAAATACTTCTCAACAGTAACCCCATTCCAACCATCAGTGATGGTTCAAATGTTTTAGATAACCAGTTAATCTAGTCAACATGAGATTGTGGTCTAAACCAAACACCACAACACACAGCTCTGTGACTAAATCAAAGTTGAGAATAAAAATTGGTAGAAGTAGAAAAACATTTGTCTATGTATGAGCGTGAGTGGTGTGTGAAATGCTGTGGTTTTAGATGAAGAGGCCGATCTCTGTTCGTCCCCTCCCCCCCACTCCATGGTCCACGCAGATGTCCTGCAGCATTGTCTCGATTTGCTCGGAAAGAGAGATCATTATGTTTAAATGCAGCAGTTTAACGATAAATTAGCAATAGTAAGGAGTGATGGTTTATTTTTCATCTGTCTGCGTAGCGCTGCAGCTCGTGAATGGGCCACGGTGTTCTAACCACTCACCAATGGTTCAGAGGCAGTTTTATTTAAACATAATGTAATATCAAGAATTAATGGGATTATCCAACTGTTTCATGGTCATTATTCATTTGGTAGTAGTGAACATTAGGTGTTTCTTTTTTATTGGAACATTTACTTTATCTTGTAAAGTATACTCAAGAAAACATAGAAACATAACATAGAAACGTCTGCACTACAAGACTCTTTGTAGTATTTTCAGAAGTCTGTAAACAAGACCAACTGTACGTGGTCAAGTCCCAATGAGGAGTTAATGATTTGCAGGTTGAAACCATGCTAAAACATGCAGTAGAACTGCTGTTCAGTGATTGAAATGCCAGCCTGATAGGAGAGAAGGTCCTGGACCAACCAAGGCCATGTCCTGGACCAACCAAGGCCAGGTCCTGGACCAACCAAGGCCAGGCCCTGGACCAACCAAGGCCAGGTCCTGGACCAACCAAGGCCATGTTCGGGACCAAACAAGGCCAGGCCCTGGACCTGTGTTAGTCTCTGATCTGGCTATGGGCTACACTAGTTCAACTAGCAGACAAGATTTGCTTAGAATTCCGTGGCATTATTTTTATGTTATTTTATAGTATGACAAATACAATTGAACATAGCTGAATAAAATAGAAAGGATATTTTCTCCAAACGATTTGAGGGAGTGCTCACATGCAGCTATTCTGTGTTGAGCGGTTAACAAAGAAACTGGTCCTCCTGTATGCTTAATTTTGAGTTATTAATGTAACTTTAGTTGTGATACAAACGTTGGGCTTTATGCTTTGATTTGTAATACATTTTAAGACTGTATGATGCAACTCTAATGATGATTACAAAAAAGTTGCATAAAAGGCAGGAGCTTTGCTTTGTTTTTTTGCGCAGGCTCCACACACTTCATCAGTCTCTCATTAACAATCTGACAAGCACTTGATAATGCCTCGAATTTCCTGGTGGCATCCCCTTTGTGTGGCCAGAATACCTCCCCAAACAATCCATGCCTTTTGTGGCCAGTGGCCATTGTGCCCTTGGGATGAACATAATAATTATAATTCCCTTCTCCCGGCTGTGTGCTCTGAAGCAACTCTCACTAACATGGCTCTCTCAGATAGCTCAATTCTTATTAGCCAATGCCTTTCACGTGATTGGGGCTTTCTCACAGGCTACAAGTGAAGACAGACACATCAGCAACACAACTGAGTGCATCCTTATCCAATTCCGAGGAACATATTGAAGATATTGGAAGAACTGTACACATTTACTTTTAGTCAGCCAACAATCAATCAATCAAATGTATTTATAAAGCCCTTCTTACATCAGCTGATGTCACAAAGTGCTGTACAGAAACCCAGCCCAAACCCCCAAACAGCAAGCAATGCAGGTGTAGAAGCATGGTGGGTAGGAAAAACTCAATAGAAAGGCCAGAACCTAGGAAAAAACCTAGAGAGGAACTAGGCTATGAGGGGTGGCCAGTCCTCTTCTGGCTGTGCCGGGTGGAGATTATAACAGAACATAGCCAATATGTTCAAATGTTCATAGATGACCAGCAGGAGTTAATGTCAGTTGACCTTTCATAGCCGATCATTCAGAGTACCTCTACCGCTCCTGCTGTCTCTTGAGAGTTGAAAACAGCAGGTCTGGGACAGGTAGCATGTCCGGTGAACAGGTTAGGGTCCCATAGCCGCAGGCAGAACAGTTGAAACTGGAGAAGCAGCAAGGCCAGGGGGACTGGGGACAGCAAGGAGTCATCAGGCCAGGTAGTCCTGAGCCATGGTCCTAGGGCTCAGGTTCTCCAAGAGAAAGAAAGAAAGAACATACTTAAACTCACACAGGACACCGGATAAAACAGGAGAAATACTTGAGATATAACAGACTGACCCTAGCCTCCCGACACAAACTACTGCAGATGAAGATGAATAGGCCTAACGAACAGCAAAAGCACCAGCCTATGTTAATCTACTATCCCCCATAGTATTAAAATAGTAATAAATATTCCAAACATAGTCTGGGACCATTAGCATTAAAAAAAACAATTTTTAAGCAATGAGGCTGACGCGACAGATCAGAATGTTAAGTTTAAAATGTTGATAAACTACTAGGCTACTTCTTCACATTATAAGCGCAGCAATGCGCACATGGCAGTAGGCTATAAGTGCAAATGTTTCCAAATGCAATCAATTAGTGGGAAAACACCATTCTCAAAAGTGACCACAAATGTGATTATGCATGTAATGCTTTTATTACGAAGTTGCATTTTTATGGTGAAAATTATCTTCCCCAAACTTGAAACTCATGTGCTGCTTATATATGTCAATTACACTCTACACCCCTTGTAAAGTGGATTAATGTGCTTCATTTTAAGAAGTTATTTGGCCACTTTAGTGATACAAACCTTATTAAAACATATAGGCCTGGTTCTCCCGAGTGGCACAGTGGTCTAAGGCACTGCATCTCAGCGCTAGAGCCGTCACTACAGACCTGGGTTCAGTCCCAGGTTGTATTGCAGCCAGCAGTGACCGGGAGACCCATGAGGCGACGCACTATTGGCTCATCGTCGTCCTGGTTAGGGGAGGGTTTGGCCGGCCGGGATGTCCTTGTCCCATCGCGCTCGAGCAACTCCGCGTGGCGGGCCGGGGCGCATGTACACTGACATCGATGCCAGTTGTACAATGTTTCCTCCGACACATTGGTGCTTCTGGTTTCTGGATTAAGTGATCAGTGTGCCAAGAAGCAGTGTGGCTTGGCAGGGTCATGTTTCGGAGGACGCAAAAAAAGGTCCCATCAACTGGTGAAAAAATGTATAATAATAAAAATACAATTAAAAAAATTGAAAAAATAATCTACTATCCCCCATAGCATAAAAGTTGACCATTTCTATTCTTTTTGGGTAAAAAATATTCCAAACATAGTCTGGGACCATTAGCATAAAAAATATGTTTTTAAGCATTTTTAAGTAATAAGCAATTTTAAACTATGGGCACGGCTACATGAGGTGTGCGACTATGATTTGAAAAAGTCGCAAAACAAGGCATGCGCTGTTTCTTGCCTTACTGCACACGAGCTGGACATCATTCACAAGTGATAGGCTAATATTGTCACCCATCAGACTATTCTTGATTTAATCTTTACATATACTAAATAATATATGTGTGAAATTTATTTGATTTAGAATGGACCATTTTCATGCGTCTGTCTCGAAACAGGGGCAAAAATACATGTAATCTATGCACTTAAATAATGAATGGATGATGCTTTTCCCATGGTTCATTTGTCATGCCAGCCACGTAGGCTACAGTCCTGTTATAAAGAGAAGCAATGAGATTAATTTAGCAGGCCTTGACTATAGAAAGTTGATGGGATCCTTTTCTTTTTAATAGAGGCCATCACTGTTTTCTTACGCAATTGCATAGCCTATAGAAATGTTGCACAACAGAAGTGTTTGTTCAGATATACGTTTACATTTGCATTGATATCAGAGTGATTAGAGGGTCATTAGTGTTCTGAGTACCAGGCAGTTAGCAAGTTTGGTAGGCTACTAATGACCATCAGTAGCATCAGTGCTTGGAGAAGCCTAATTAACATTTAAAACCCTGCTTCTTTAAAGAGTATCTTAAATAATCCCACAGCATCCCTTGCACCCCCCTCCCCACCCCAAAATACTTGCACTTGATTTTTTCCCCCCACCTTACTAGCTCTGACTTTGCTGATAGCTACTTTATTGAGGAGACATGTACTTATTATGACTGTGATATGTACAGTTGAAGTGGGAAGTTTACATACACTTAGGTTGGAGTCATTAAAACTCTTTTTCAACCACTCCACAAATATCTTGTTAACAAACTATAGTTTTGGCAAGTCGGTTAGGACATCTACTTTGTGCATGACACAAGTCATTTTTCCAAAAATTGTTAACAGACAGATTATTTCACTTATAATTTGCTGTATCACAATTCCAGTGGGTCAGAAGTTTACATACACTAAGTTGACTGTGCCTTTAAACAGCTTGGAAAATGCGTCAACTGGAGGTGTACTTGTGGATGTATTTCAAGGCCTACCTTCAAACTCAGTGCCTCTTTACTCTTTACATGGGAAAATCAAAAGAAATCAGCCAAGACCTCAGGGAAAAAATTGTAGACCTCCACAAGTCTGGTTCCTCCTTGGGAGCAATTTCCAAAAACCTGAAAGTACCACGTTCATCTGTACAAACAATAGTACGCAAGTATAAACACCATGGGACCACGCAGCCATCATACCGCTCAGGAAGGAGACTTTCGTCTCCTAGAGATGAACATAATTTGGTGCGAAAAGTGCAGATCAATCCAAGAACAACAGTAAAGGTCCTTGTGAAGATGCTGGATAAAACAGGTACAAAGGTAACTAAATCCACAGTAAAATGAGTCCTATATCAACTCACCTGAAAGGCTGCTCAGCAAGGAAGAAGCCAATGCTCCAAAACCGCCATTAAAAAGCCAGACTTCGGTTTGTAACAGCACATGGGGACAAAGATCGTACTTTTTGGGGAAATGTCCTCTGGTCTGATGAAACAAAAAATAGAACTGTTTGGCCATATGACCATCATAAGTGTTTGGAGGTAAAGGGGGATGTTTGCAAGCCGAAGAACACCATCCCTACCGTGAAGCATGGGGGTGGCAGAATCGTGTTGTGGGGGTGCTTTGCTGCAGGAGGCCCTGGTGCACTTCGCAAAATGGCTTAAGGACAACAAAGTCAAATTATTAGAGTGGCCATCACAAAGCCCTGACCTCAATCCTATAGAAAATGTGTGGGCAGAACAGAAAAAGCTTGTGCAAGTGAGAAGGCCTACAAACCTGATTCATTTACAGCAGCTTTGTCAGAAGGGATGGGCCAAAATTCACCCAATTTATTGTGGTAAGCTAGTGGAAGGCTACCCGAAACATTTGACCCAAGTTAAACAATTTAAAGGCAATGCTACCAAATATTAATTGAGTGTATGTAAACTTCTGACCCACTGGGAATGTGATGAAAGAAATAAAAGCTGAAAAATCATTTTCGGTAACGGCTTTCTTCCTGGGAAGGAGAGGAGGCCCAAAATGCAGCGTGGTTATTTATACACATCTTTAATGAAAGATGAAAACGTGAACACTATACAAAATAAGAAAACATGGAAAAACTGAAACAGTGCTAACTGGTGCAAAACACAGAGACAGGAACAATCACCCACAAAATACCTCAAGAATATGGCTGCCTAAATATGGTTCCCAATCAGAGACAACGATAAACACCTGCCTCTGATTGAGAACCACTCCAGGCAACCATAGACTTACCCAGAACACTCAACTGAACACAACCCCATAGACTACAAAACCCCTAGACAAAACAGGACACATAAATCACCCATGTCACACCCTGGCCTAACCAATATAATAAAGAAAACACAGAATACTAAGGCCAGGGCGTGACATTCTCTCTACTATTATTCCGACATTTCACATTCTTAAAATAAAGTGGTGATCCTAACTGAACTAAGACAGGGAATTTTTACTCGGATTAAATGTCAGGAATTGTGATAAACTGAGTTTAAATGTGTTTGGCTAAAGTGTATGTAAACTTCCAACTTCAACTGTATATTTGCACCTAGCTATGTTAAGATGAATGCACTAACTGTAAGTCACTCTGGATAGGAGCGTCTGCTACAATTACTAATTGTAAATGCAAAGCTCACGTTAACTAGCTACCTTGCTATCAACAACTAACTGAACAAAGATAGCTACCTGGACACCTTGGCACAAAGATATAACCTGCATTTGCAAGTTAGGTAGCTAGCTAGCATTTGGGGGCTTTGTTTGCTAAACCAAAACAACATGCTTAATGTGTATTTTCTAGGGCAGAAATAAATGAAGGACTGTACTTGTCTACTACAAATATAGCCATGGCTCTGGCAGAAAATAGCAAAACGTATCAGCAATCATTCAGCAACGTACACAGCTGGTTGCATAGTAATGGTGCCAGAGTTATCGGCCTGAATCTATTCTGTTGATACAGTCCCTCTAATAGCATATACATTACTTCCAAACTATTTTTCTCACTGTATGTTTATTGATTGATGATATTTTATTCCATTCACAGGCTACAATGTACGTACAAAACCTGGCCGATTTGATGTTCAGCAACATCGTGGGAACCCCCCTACCATATCAGGAGCTGTTACAGAAGGGCAGTGGCCAGACACCAAATCCCACTTCAGAGTAATAGAAGACACTTGAATCAGGTTGGTCACAATGGTCAAAATACTATTTGTCCTGGAATTCACCTAACCACCATTGATAATGTAAATACTGCTGTGTATATGTGTGCCTTGTACGTTGTAAGGAGGTGCCCTTCCACTGTGACAATGGACTACTCCTGGGTGAGTAATAGCAACCAGTCCGTGCCAGCCACTTGTGAATTAGCTGTGAATCAGGATCTCTGATTTGGTATGCTCAACCGTGTATTTACTGTTGGCTTCCATGACTGTATGGTGCTAGTCTTTCTCTCTCTCTCTACCTCTGTGATATAGGAGCTGGGTCAGATATAGGAGCTGAAGTCGGACTCCTTCATGACCAGTATCTGTGACGAGAGGGGCCTGGAGCTGTCCTCAGATGGGACAAAAGGTGATTACTAATAAGACAGTACATCACAAGCGTTTAGTAATATCACATTTTCAATACGTATCACTCATCAACTCCTCCTCATTTTTCTACAGATGTGCAGTCCTTTGACTGAAAGACAGGTTAATACGGGGATGTCTGAACTGGGAGAGACCTTGCACTCAACATAAAAATTAAACAAGACATATCTATTACCTTTTATTCTCTTGTTATTATTGAATTGAATGGTACAATCAACAGGGGGAACTCCTGTCTTATATGGGACACCATACATGAAGGTATAATATTTGCACATTGATACATTATCAGAACACTGCTTCTACAGTATTATGTGAAGTATGCTTCAGTCTACTTGCAACTGTTACACTTGAAGTTATCAAAACACTTTGTTTAGAATATCTACATAAGTTCAGTAATGGCACTTTTCTCACATTACTCTGCAGGCTACTAATCGATGCAAAGCATCGTCCTGGAGTAAGCTTTGAATTGGTCAGTAGCCTACAGAGTGGTCTCCTCCTGCATCTCACATCTGCCTGTAGTTATTGAACTCTGCCTGCTGGACCCATGGGTGAGGTAAACTCTGTCATATCCAAGATGGAAGTCATGCACTCCACCCCTACTGCCACCTGAATGCACCTGTCCATAATCTGTAATACATTACATAGAATGAAGGCACTTCATCACACACTGGAGACTTGAAGACAGAACCTCACCTCAAGAGACTGAACAGATTTGGCATGGGTCTTCAGATCCTCAAAAAGTTCTACAGCTGCACCATCGAGAGCATCCTGACTGGTTGCATCACCGCCTGGTATGGCAACTGCTTGGCCTCCGACCGCAAGGCGCTACAGAGGGTAGTGAGTACAGCCCAGTACATCACGGAGGCCAAGCTTCCTGCCATCTAGGACCTCTATACCAGGCGGTGTCAGAGGAAGGCCCTAAAAATTGCCAAAGACTCCATCCACCCTAGTCATAGACTGTTCTCTCTGCTACCGCACAGCAGGTGGTACCGGAGTTCCAAGTCTAGGTCTAACAGCTTCTACCCCCAAGTCATAAGACTGCTGAATAGCTAATCAAAAGCCTACCAGGACTATTTAAATTGACCCCCTTTTTTTACGCTGCTGCTACTTGCTGTTCATGATCTATTATCTATGCATAGTCACTTTATCCCTACCTACATGTAAATATTACCTCAATTACCTTGACTAACCTGTACCCCCGCACATTGACTAGGAACCGGAACCCCCTGTATATAGCCATGTTATTGTAATTGTATTGTTTTTTTCACTTTTATTTTTTACTTTAGTTTATTTAGTAAATATTTTTATTAACTCTTATTTTTCTTAAAACGACATTGTTCGTTAAGGGCTTGTAAGTAAGCATTTCACGGTTGTAATCGGCGCATGTGACAAATAACATTTGGTTTTGATTTGATTTGTGCATGTCAATGTGTTAGACAGCCAAATACTTAGATTTGGTCAAATAGACAAATAGAATGTCATTATAGTTTGGGTTAGACAGCTGAAGTTGTACTCTACACATATTTTTGTCATATTTCTGTCACACTGTCTATATAAGCACATCAATTTGATATTTACAGCATCAAATGTCTTGTCTTTGTAACACGAACACACTCATCACTCATAGATTTTTAGTTGATAAATGTATCTACACTCAAGCTGGGTGATGTTTATGCAATGTCCCCATGTAGCCTACACCTGTTGTAGGGATATTAGTTCTGGCATTTGTACCCCGGGAAAGATTTAATAGAGGACATAAGAGAGATGAGACAAGACAAAACTAGCCAGTTATAGAATATTGCGCTGTAGGACAGCTGAGCTGACTCAAGAACGGGCATTCAACTCGCAGTTGATCCCATTTCCAAGGTAACGTGTATTTACATGACGTGATGAAACATTGAAACTAAGTTGCAAGCTACTTTTGTAACGAGGTGTTGTAGAACAAGTGTCTTATAAAACACATTCCTGACATTGGCTCTTGCCATAATGGATTTGACATAGAAATATCAGCTAGATAGCATAGCCAGTTGCAGCTATCACCAAGCTATGTTAGCTAGCTGTTGTCAGCTTTGCTAAACACAAGGTCAGCGCAAGCTTTAGCCTTAACATTGAACTGAATTAGCTGACCATCTTGAGATGTTGAGTCAGTCGGAAGGTGGCGAGTCAGTCAACTTCATAATTTGTTCTCTCCATAGAAAAGCTAGCTTATTTTACCTCACTGCACCACTGGCCTTGTTTGTTGTGATTGAATGGCAAAGACACACCAAAGAAACACCCACATCAAGCCACACTCCAAGACAATTAACTCTTGTTTGCCTTCAGCCATGGCCACTGGCATTTGTTAATGAGCATTGACTAAACACAAGACCAAATCAGGAAATGCAGTCACCCATTTAACCTATAGGACTGGCAAAGTCAGAATGTGCTCAACATGCAACAGGACCGGAAAGAACAGTATTTCTGGGTAAAAACAGGTTTGTTTCTATCATGGAGGTCACAGGAGCATAAGTACAGACCAAAGTGTGTTTGTTAGGTCAAATATAAGCCATGGTATCCTACCTAGCCATACTCAGCCACTGCAGGCAGGGTGGAAACAGAACAGTAGCATGGGGGTGGCAATGTAGACACTTATTTGCTCCTATTTGACATGGACTCTTATGTGAACTCAAATAATGTGTCACAACCACGAGCAGTGTCTTCATATAACTTCTGGATACTAGGAAGTTATGGACAACCACATGTTAACTTAATATTGCCATTGTCATTAGAGCAAAGTGGTTTCTATTTTAAAATTACAAGGTTAGTGTAATTTTATGGTAACATATATGTATCCCAATACAGTATATCCCACTTCCCTCTTGCCCTCTGTAATCCAGAGTCTGATCATAACATGTGAAGAGTTAAAAGGAAACAAGAGCAGCAGGAGTGTGTCTCCTCACCTTCCTAACTCACACAGCCCCTCTCGTTCAACCAGCTGGCAAAGGCTTCACTTATCTTCCCAATTATGAAGGCATTTCCTGTCCATTCTGCTTCTAGAAACAGAGAGAGAGAGAGAGACAGAGAAAGAGAGATAAAAAGGCATTGCTATGTGCATGGTACCCACACACGGGCACGTATTGCACAACACATATGTGTGTGTCCTGTGGATGTAAGCATATGTACACATGCAAGCACGCTTAAATATCTATAAACACTTAACATACACAGCCAGAAATACACGACACATGAAACCTGCTGAGCAACATGAACACCTACTGTACAAACAAGCTGCCCTCAGACTCCCAAATGAGCCTTAGACACATCCAAGAAGTGTCAGACAGTGAATCAATATATGAATAGATGTTCTCAACAATTGATCAAAAGCAATAGACTTTCTCCACATAAAGGTAGAAACATGAAATGAGATCTGTCCAATATGACTGCAGCCAGACTTAATCCTTCTACTTCTCACCTCCAGCGCATTTGATTCCCACTGCAAATTTCCTGTTCTGTTCTCTTTGTTTGAGTTGAGATGTCAGCAGGTTAGAAGTAGCAGGTTGTGTAACTCCCTCACATTCTCAACCAAGACACAGTTGAAATGCAGTTGGTATTTTCCTGATAATCAAACAATATGACGGCCAAGTCATCCAGGAGTCATCGACTGGGTATTGACCTAGGTTGTCCACACGCCTCAAGATAGAGTTAGCTCACTAAGCTAAAAGCCTATGCATGAGTTCTAAGTGGGCGCTTACTTGAGATTCTAAACCACGTTTAGCTGAACTCTAAACATCCAGGCTCTGGTGTTCATGGGTTCTTCTACTGTGAGGCCCAGGGGGCAGGTGCTGGACAGGCTGGCCTGCAGGCTTCTCTGAGTCTGGCCTAAACCTGTAGGGAGATATGATGCATCTGGCTGGAGTTAGACATGCGGAACTGTGGTGCATCTGCCATGTCACTCTCATGCCATCAAACAGGCCGCGGAGCCAACGCTAAACATGCACAACGAATCCAGAGCAGGCGGAGGCTATGTTTGTGTGTGTGTTTGTGTAAGCTGAGTGAATGGGAATGCCATGCAGGTTTGACACGTAGCAGTGTGTTACGGTCAATATTACAAATATAAGTAGATCTTAGATGATTAACTTGGTTCTAATCCATTTTCTTCCAGTATTTTGATGATGCAACACACTGTAATACTTCCTAACAATGTCTGATAAAGAATCTTTCCTTAATCTACCAAAAGACTTCTAAACTGGTAGGTATTTTGTGCCTTTTTTCTGGTGCAAAATGCTATCAATCGAAATAGCAAAAAGGTAAATGGTACAACATAAAGCATTCAACTCAGCGCATATGGAAGCCATTGTCCAGAACTTGTGTAATACTAGATGTTAAATTATTACATTTGATAGCATGGCAAAATTGATTTCACAAACCATTTTGCTCAGAATTTCAAATTTGTCAAGTTGCTTAATAATGTTCATTTGAACAGTGTGTTTGGCATTCAAGTTTGCTTGAATAGTTCATGATTCATCCTAATTTGGTATTTCTGACCTTGAACTCTCTGATCCAAGGTGTACAAACTGTAATGTTGAGCCTCAAATGTGACTTTGCAAACCATGCAGCACGGAGTGAGGGTGTGTGTGTGTGTGTGTGTGTGTGTGTGTGTGTGTGTGTGTGTGTGTGTGTGTGTGTGTGTGTGTGTGTGTGTGTGTGTGTGTGTGTGTGTATTTTGACAAATGATGCATAATTGAGCAGATTAGATTTCTTGATCTCCAGAGTTCCTTCAAGTCCAACTCCAAGAACAAAGCTGAAGTGCATGCTAAAATGTTATGAGCGTCCATCGAGAACATTTCCAACAGGATCCAAGAAACTGACAGAAACTCTGGTTCTGCTTTCTTTCCAGATTATCTCCACGGTTTGCTCTTTTATGGTGGAGAAACAATTGACATTAGCTAGGGGAGATCTGTCTCTCCTCCCTCTCTGGTATACTTTCATGATGTGTGTGTGTGTGTGTGTGTGTGTGTGTGTGTGTGTGTGTGTGTGTGTGTGTGTGTGTGTGTGTGTGTGTGTGTGTGTGTGTGTGTGTGTGTGTGTGTGTGTGTGTGTGTGTGTGTGTGTGTGTGTGTGTGTGTGTGTGTGTGTGTGTGTGTGAGAGAGTGAGAGTGAGAGAACACAAAGTGAGTTTGCAGGCTTCAAAGCTAAGATTCTTAGAGACATTGCCTTCAACTCTGAAATGTGATTCAATACACATCAGAAGGAGCAAAACATCTGCTATGCAGATTATACTTTTAAATCTGGCTGAATGTCAAACAAGCCTGAAATGTACTTTTGTTATTACAGTAGTATTACTAATTGTTAACCCTGCTGTTGTGTTAGTTTCATGTTCATTTATTCTGTGTTCCCGGTCCAAAATGAACGCCCCATTATAGCTGATTATAAGTCCATAGTAATATATATATATATTATCACCTAATGTTGTGTTAGATGATTTTATCAACTCAGGTTCTTGTGAACATTATAAGTTATGAACTTCTATTTGCTATTTTTGGCCTCATTGACCTGAGCTCATACAAATCGTTTTTGAGTAAAAAAAGCAAAAATGCTTGGATTATTTTGACTACAACAAATACTCAGATAAAACATATTGTGATATTTATCACAGACTACTTTGTGTCCAAGTTCAACAAGGACTTTATCCTCCTCACCAGTGTCATTTCCAAAAATACCTCTTTCTAAAATTATCTGCCGAAATTGTTGCAACCCCTATTATGAACCTATTCAACCTCTCTTTCGTGTCGTCTGAGATCCCCAAAATTGGAAAGCTGCTGCGGTCATCCCCCTCTTCAAAGAGGGAGACACTCTAGACCAAAACTGTTATAGACCTATATCCATCCTCCTCTGCCTTTCTAAAATCTTCGAAAGCCTGGTATATTTCTCTGGTCACCCCCAAAACCAATTCCTCCCTTGGCCGCCTCTCCTTACAGTTCTCTGCTGCCAATGACTGGAAAGAAATACCAAAATCTCTGAAACTGGAAACACTTATCTCCCTCACTAGCTTTAAGCACCAGCTGTCAATGCAGCTCACAGATTCCTGTACATAGCCCATCTATAATTTAGCCCAAACAACTACCTCTTCCCCTACTGTATATATTTATTTTGCTCTTTTGCACCCCATTATTTCTATTTCTACTTTGCACATTCTTCCACTGCAAATCTATCATTGCAGTGTTTTACTTGCTATATTGTATTTACTTCGCCGCCATGGCCTTTTTTTTGCATTTACCTCCCTTATCTCACCTCATTTGCTCACATTGTGTATATATACTTATTTTTCTACTGTATTATTGACTGTATGTTTGTTTTACTTCATGTGTAACTCTGTGTTGTTGTATGTGTCGAACCCTGTATAAATACAAATTCTTATCGGCAGACTCAATAGCCTTGGCTTCTCAAATGACTGCCTCGCCTGTTTAACCAACTACTTCTCAGATAGAGTTCAGTGTGTTAAATCGGAGGGCCTGTTGTCCAGACCTCTGGCAGTCTCTATGGGAGTGCCACAGGGTTCAATTCTCGGGCCGACTCTTTTCTCTGAAAACAGCAATAATGTCACTCTAGCTGCTGGTGATTCTCTGATCCACCTCTACGCAGACGACACCATTCTGTATACATCTGGCACTTTGGACACTGTGCTAACAAACCTCCAAACAAGCTTCAATGCCATACAACACTCCTACCGAAGCCTCCAACTTCTTTTAAATGCAAGTAAAACTAAGTGCATGCTCTTCAACCGATTGCTGCCACGCACCCTCCAGCCTGACTAGCATCACTACTCTGGATGGTTCTGACTTAGAATATGTGGACAACTACAAATACTTAGTTGTCTGGTTAGACTGTAAACTCTTCTTCCAGACTCACATTAAGCATCTCCAATCCAAAATGTAATCTAGAATTGGCTTCCTATTTCGCAACAAAGCCTCCTTCACTCATGCTGCCAAACATGACTATCCTACAGATCCTTGACTTCGGCAATGTCATTTACAAAATAGCCTCCAACACCCTACTCCGCAAACTGGATGTAGTCTATCACAGTGCCATCCGTTTTGTCACCAAAGCCCCATACACTACCCACCACTGCGACCTGTATTGAGCACTTTGCTTGCCCTCACTACATATTCGTCGCCAAACCCACTGTCTCCAGGTCATCTAGTCTTTGCTAGGTAAAGCCCTGCCTTATCTCAGCTCACTGGTCATCATAGCAACACCCACCTGTAGCATGCGCTCCAGCAGGTATATTTCACTGGTCACCCCAAAAGCCAACACTTCCTTTGGCCCTCTTTCCTTCCAGTTCTCTGCTCCCAATGACGAATTGCAAAAATCACTGAAACTGGAGTCTTATATCTCCCTCTCTAACTTTAAGCATCAGCTGTCAAGGCAGCTTACCGATCACTGTACCTGTACACAGTCAATTTGTAAATAGCCCTCCCAACTACCTCATCCCCATATTGTTACATATCGTCTTGCTCCTTTGCACCCCAGTATCTCTACTTGCACATCATCATATGCACATCTATCACTCCAGTGTTAATGCTAAATTGTAATTATTTCGCCTCCTTGGCCTATTTATTGCCTTACCTCCCTAG
The DNA here is from genome assembly GCF_036934945.1 of Oncorhynchus masou masou. NCBI lineage: Eukaryota > Metazoa > Chordata > Actinopteri > Salmoniformes > Salmonidae > Oncorhynchus > Oncorhynchus masou. The sequence continues at coordinate 43,165,627 of NC_088217.1, read as the reverse complement.
TCTTCTGCATTTGCACACATTGTACATAGATTTTTCTATTGTGTTATTGAATGTACGTTTGTTTATGTGTAACTCTGTGCTGTTGTTTTTGTCGCACTGCTTTGCTTTATCTTGGCCAGGTCACAGTTGTAATGAGAACTTGTTATCAACTGGCCTACCTGGTTAAATAAAGGTGAAATAAAATAAAAAAACATGATCAAGAGCCTCACATACAGTATATTGTTTGGTCATTGTGTTGCCACAGAATAAATTGTGAGCAGTGCCTGACAAAAGCTTTATATACCAGAGCTGCGAGAAAAGTTTTATATATTATTGAAACAATGGATCCCGTGGGGGAAAGATGCTATTGGGGAAATGTTCCCGTGGGGATTGCCATGGAAGCCAAGAAGGGGATTGAGGGTGTGTGTGTGTGCTCAAACACACATGCATGTGGGGGTCTGGGAGAGTAAGTGTGTCCATCTGATGAATGGGCATGTGCCTGATTTTATACACTAATTGTAGTCTCACCCATTAATTTATAATGACTGGTCATTCTTGACCGGGAACACCACGGCTATACAAAAGTTAAATAAAACACCCACAATTTTATGAAAATTGTTCAGATGCCCTGTGTCTACAAAGTCATGGAACCTTATTACAATCAGATTAAATGAATTACATTTTTCAGAGAGAAAACTTGTAAATCGGTCCAATTCGACCAGAAGACAGCAAGAGGGTTAAATATTAAAACAAGCTCAATTTATCCTGCAGAATATACTTTAAACTCACTTTTAACCTTTTTCAACATTCGCAAAACAGAGAAACACCCTAATTAAGCGGTGAGTGGATAGGCTCAGGACTTGAGGAATGAAGCAGTCATTGAGCTCAGTGAATGGTGAAGCTGTCGTCTGTCTGCTGTGCTGTGTTGAACAAGATGGACGTCTCTGTGAGAGCCTCATTCCGTCTCCTGCATTCACAACAGCACCAAATACCAAATATGGGACCTTGGTTAACTCTATAACAGTGTATGGGGCCGCTGTCACTCTCTCTCTCGGTGTTGAAGTGGTCTGTTGGGCTACATGGGTTTTTGGTTCACAATTATTACCACATTCTCTTATTGAGTCGTGAAAGGCGATGGAAGTATTATGTAGGAACTGTTAAAATGGTTTATTATGCTATGGAAAAGTAAATGCTTCAAAGAGATAGTAAAGTTATCATTAATGTATCAGTATTGAGAAACTTGTTGGGTTAAACATCATGAAACTCTAATCAGTGGCTTCTCGCTATATTCTACAAAGCACAACTACATACCCCTCAGTGTTTAATCTTGAGGAGAGGATTCAGTAGAGTAGAGCCCTCATGTATTTCCCACAGTCCATTGCACACCCAGGAACACAGCACAGCACACAGCCCCCAGCGCTGCACTGTGGGTCCTAAGTGTGCATAACGTGGCAGCCATTATACCATTAGCTGCAGCAAAGGCCTGGGGGCAGCCAGGCAGACAGGCAGCCAGGCAGCCATACACTCAGCAGCTGCATCCAACGTACGGTTGGCGACTGGAGAAGTCTCTGACATTACACCACAAGGGGGGTTATACAGAGGACGACAGTTGTCAGGTTAGCTCGGGATGAGACTGTGCCTCGGTTGGGATAAGGAAAGAGAGGTGGTGTAGGCTTGGCCCTAATGTGCTCTCTGACACTTTGAGTTGGAAGACAGAGGACAAAGCAAAAGGACTATTGTCTTGTGTCCAGTCCATGGAGGAAGGTTGTATGACAAATTCAAATGTCCTAGGCTTCTAGGTATCTTGCCAAGTAAGCATCTCTTTGTTCATGCTTTGTCCTGTAACTTAGCCCTAGGATCTATATGCTTGTAACTAGGGCTGTGGCGGTCACAAAATTTTGTCAGCCGGTGATTGTCAAGCAAATAACTGTCGGTCTCATGGTAATTGACCATTAATTAACGTAAACACATCTCCTGGCTTCCACACGTCACTGATGCAGACCTTTGGAATATCTTAATTTTAAAAAGTCTAATAAATCCATGTAATATAGCCTACACCTCCACAATACATCCATGATTTATTTTAGACTGTTCTAAAGAAGCATGTATGAATAAAATGTAGTCTATTGCAGAAGAACAGAATAGCATCTTCTGAGTTGTCCTTACGTTAGGTCCTGATTTGGTTATGCCAAATGGCTGTGGGCTACATTAGTTCATAGGGATGCACGATATATCGGTGAACATATCGGAATCAGCCGATATTATCTAAACACTACCAAGTACACTATTTTTCAGATGCTGCCCTACCGGAGTTACACACTAATAGCGGCCCTGCTATTAGCCTCACAACATACATACTATGAAAAACCGTTTGGGTCTTTGCATGTCAAAAAAGATACAGTAGTACTGTAAAAAATTTACAAAAAAAGTCTGCAAACAAGCAAACACCGGCCACGAACGATGTGTTTACAATACTGCGTTGGTAATAAGGCATAATTTGTTTGACCGCAACTTCTGGGGTAGCTAGCTTTAGCTTGGTACCTAGCTAGCACCAATACAACCAGTCTGAAAACAATGACCAGTAGAAACTGCAGTCATTTTCATTTTTCTTAGCAATGATTTAGGAATCCTTGTGATTAACAATTAGCTAGGTTGCCACTTGTTGTTCGCCTGTTGAAATTGAACTATAGTTCATGAAAATAAATAGCTAACCATCTACTTAACCCTATTGCTAAAAGCTATAAGCAGCCAGCTAGCTTCATCTGGCTAGTGAGGCTTGAGCGGAACAGGTTATGTGTTGTAAAGCTAGCCACAATAAGGATTAGCCACAATAGTGGAATTTGCAGTTTGCCTTCAAAATAAAAATATGTCATTGACAGTGATGCAAATGAATACAAATAGTATAATTATTCCATACTTTTATTTTGAAGACTAACCGCAAAGACCACTATTGTGGCTAATCCTTATTGTGGCAAGCTTCACATAGATGCGTCTGACCACCATTAATCGAATAAGAACTGTCTTCTAAAATAACCTTAATTTACATGATGACACCTTGCTATATAGTTAGATAGCAAAATGACATAATCTGTTTCAAATCAAATCAAATTTTATTTGTCACATACACATGGTTAGCAGATGTTAATGCGAGTGTAGCGAAATGCTTGTGCTTCTAGTTCCGACAATGCAGTAATAACCAACAAGTAATCTAACTAACAATTCCTAAACTACTGTCTTATACACAGTGTAAGGGGATAAAGAATATGTACATAAGGATATATGAATGAGTGATGGTACAGAGCAGCATAGGCAAGATACAGTAGATGGTAACGAGTACAGTATATACATATGAGATGAGTATGTAAACAAAGTGGCATAGTTAAAGTGGCTAGTGATACATGTATTACATAAGGATGCAGTCGATGATATAGAGTACAGTATATACGTATGCATATGAGATGAATAATGTAGGGTAAGTAACATTATATAAGGTAGCATTGTTTAAAGTGGCTAGTGATATATATACATCATTTCCCATCAATTCCCATAATTAAAGTGGCTGGAGTTGAGTCAGTGTAAGTGTGTTGGCAGCAGCCACTCAATGTTAGTGGTGGCTGTTTAACAGTCTGATGGCCTTGAGATAGAAGCTGTTTTTCAGTCTCTCGGTCCCAGCTTTGATGCACCTGTATTGACCTCGCCTTCTGGATGATAGCGGGGTGAACAGGCAGTGGCTCGGGTGGTTGATGTCCTTGATGATATTTATGGCCTTCCTGTAACATCGGGTGGTGTAGGTGTCCTGGAGGGCAGGTAGTTTGCCCCCGGTGATGCGTTGTGCAGACCTCACTACCCTCTGGAGAGCCTTACGGTTGAGGGCGGAGCAGTTGCCGTACCAGGCGTTGATACAGCCCGCCAGGATGCTCTCGATTGTGCATCTGTAGAAGTTTGTGAGTGCTTTTGGTGACAAGCCGAATTTCTTCAGCCTCCTGAGGTTGAAGAGGCGCTGCTGCGCCTTCTTCACGATGCTGTCTGTGTGAGTGGACCAATTCAGTTTGTCTGTGATGTGTATGCCGAGGAACTTAAAACTTGCTACTCTCTCCACTACTGTTCCATCGATGTGGATAGGGGGGTGTTCCCTCTGCTGTTTCCTGAAGTCCACAATCATCTCCTTCGTTTTGTTGACGTTGAGTGTGAGGTTATTTTCCTGACACCACACTCCGAGGGCCCTCACCTCCTCCCTGTAGGCCGTCTCGTCGTTGTTGGTAATCAAGCCTACCACTGTTGTGTCGTCCGCAAACTTGATGATTGAGTTGGAGGCGTGCGTGGCCACGCAGTCGTGGGTGAACATGGAGTACAGGAGAGGGCTCAGAACGCACCCTTGTGGGGCCCCAGTGTTGAGGATCAGCGGGGAGGAGATGTTGTTACCTACCCTCACCACCTGGGGGCGGCCCGTCAGGAAGTCCAGTACCCAGTTGCACAGGGTGGGGTCGAGACCCAGGGTCTCGAGCTTGATGATGAGCTTGGAGGGTACTATGGTGTTGAATGCCGAGCTGTAGTCGATGAACAGCATTCTCACATAGGTATTCCTCTTGTCCAGATGGGTTAGGGCATTGTGCAGTGTGGTTGAGATTGCATCGTCTGTGGACCTATTTGGGCGGTAAGCAAATTGGAGTGGGTCTAGGGTGTCAGGTAGGGTGGAGGTGATTTGGTCCTTGACTAGTCTCTCAAAGCACTTCATGATGACGGAAGTGAGTGCTACGGGGCGGTAGTTGTTTAGCTCAGTTACCTTAGCTTTCTTGGGAACAGGAACAATGGTGGCCCTCTTGAAGCATGTGGGAACAGCAGACTGGTATAGGGATTGATTGAATATGTCCGTAAACACACCAGCCAGCTGGTCTGCGCATGCTCTGAGGGCGCGGCTGGGGATGCCGTCTGGGCCTGCAGCCTTGCGAGGGTTAACACGTTTAAATGTTTTACTCACCTCGGCTGCAGTGAAGGAGAGACCGCATGTTTCCGTTGCAGGCCGTGTCAGTGGCACTGTATTGTCCTCAAAGCGGGCAAAAAAGTTATTTAGTCTGCCTGGGAGCAAGACATCCTGGTCCGTGACTGGGCTGGATTTCTTCCTGTAGTCCGTGATTGACTGTAGACCCTGCCACATGCCTCTTGTGTCTGAGCCGTTGAATTGAGATTCTATTTTGTCTCTGTACTGACGCTTAGCTTGTTTGATAGCCTTACGGAGGGAATAGCTGCACTGTTTGTATTCAGTCATGTTACCAGACATCTTGCCCTGATTGAAAGCAGTGGTTCGCGCTTTCAGTTTCACACGAATGCTGCCATCAATCCACGGTTTCTGGTTAGGGAATGTTTTAATCGTTGCTATGGGAACGACATCTTCAACGCACGTTCTAATGAACTCGGACACCGAATCAGCGTATTCGTCAATGTTGTTATCTGACGCAATACGAAACATGTCCCAGTCCACGTGATGGAAGCAGTCTTGGAGTGTGGAGTCAGCTTGGTCGGACCAGCGTTGGACAGACCTCAGCGTGGGAGCTTCTTTTTTAGTTTTTGTCTGTAGGCAGGTATCAGCAAAATGGAGTCGTGGTCAGCTTTTCCGAAAAGGGGGCGGGGCAGGGCCTTATATGCGTCGCGGAAGTTAGAGTAACAGTGATCCAAGGTTTTTTCACCCCTGGTTGCACAATCGATATGCTGATAAAATTTAGGGAGTCTTGTTTTCAGATTAGCCTTGTTAAAATCCCCAGCAACAATGAATGCAGCCTACGGATAAATGGTTTCCAGTTTGCAAAGAGTTAAATAAAGTTTGTTCAGAGCCATCGATGTGTCTGCTTGGGGGGGGATATATACGGCTGTGATTATAATCGAAGAGAATTCTCTTGGTAGATAATGCGGTCTACATTTGATTGTGAGGAATTCTAAATCAGGTGAACAGAAGGATTTGAGTTCCTGTATGTTTCTTTCATCGCACCATGCCTCGTTAGCCATAAGGCATACACCCCCACCCCTCTTCTTACCAGAAAGGTGTTTGTTTCTGTCGGCGCGATGCGTGGAGAAACCCGTTGGCTGCACCGCTTCGGATAGCGTCTCTCCAGTGAGCCATGTTTCCGTGAAGCACAGAACGTTATAGTCTCTGATGTCCCTCTGGAATGCTACCCTTGCTCGGATTTCATCAACCTTGTTGTCAAGAGACTGGACATTGGCAAGAAGAATGCTAGGAAGTGGGGCACGATGTGCCCGTCTCCGGAGTCTGACCAGAAGACCGCCTCGTTTCCCTCTTTTTAGGAGTCGTTTTTTTGGGTCGCTGCATGCGATCCATTCCGTTGTCCCGTTTGTAAGGCAGAACACAGGATCCGCTTCGCAAAAAACATATTCTTGGTCGTACTGATGGTGAGTTGACGCTGATCTTATATACAGTAGTTCTTCTCGACTGTATGTAATGAAACCTAAGATGACCTGGGGTACTAATGTAAGAAATAACATGTAAAAAAAACAAAAAACTGCATAGTTTCCTAGGAACGCGAAGCGAGGCGGCCATCTCTGTCGGCGCCAGCTGATATTCAGTAGCTATGTTTTTGGGGAAGAACATTGTTTGCATCCATGGGCTAGCTATCTTTTATTTATGACCAGCACTGTAGGTGCGCGATACAACTTCACCAGCATTATAGCATGGATCGTTGTGACATATGAAATACGAGTGATAGTGTAATCAATATGTAATAACTACGGAAAAAAATGTATGAACTTGTTAAATTATTATGTGACGTGCAGTCTTATTCAAGTCCTGATTGGTCAATAAGCTTATTTGACATGTCAAATAGTGTTATTTGATGTGTATCTTTTTTGCTAAGACCCAAGCGGCGTTCCATAGAAATCCTGGTTGAGAATGAAATGACAGAACAAATGAACAACGAAACAGCACAGCAAGAAAGTGAAAGAACTTGGTTTTGATGATGTTTTACTGGTAATGGGGACATACGTAAATGCCAACAAAATAACTTTTTGGTCAGTGTGGTGTGTGTGTGTGTGTCATTTACATTGACGGCCTACCCCGGCCAAACCCAGACAATGCTGGGCCAATTGTGTGCCGCCCTATGGGACTCCCAATCACGGCCGGATGTGATACAGCCTGGATTGAAACCAGGGACGGTAGTGATGCCTCTTGCACTGAGATGCAGTGCATTATACCGCTGCGTCCATGTGTGTGTTAACTATGTAACTGTACCAGAATGCTTAAAAGCCTGCTATAAATTGGGATAAAATGGGGTATCAGTTTAGGAAAATTTGGAATATTGGTATCAGCCAGAAATGTCATATTGGTGCATCACTATTAGTTCATTTAGCAGAAAAGATTTGCTTAGAATTCTGTGGGATTATTTTGAAGTGTGAAGAATACAATTGTTTAAAATATAAAGGATATTTTCTCTGAACTATTTGAGGGAGTGCGCACATGCGGCTATTCTGTGTTGAGCAGTTAAAGAAATAGGTACTCCTATATACTTAAGTTAGTTATTAATGTAACTTTAGTTGTTCTACAAACATTGGGATAAATGTTTTGATTTGTAATACACTGTAAGGCTGCATGATGCTACTCTAATGATGATTCGAAAAAATGGCTTGAAAGGCATATGAGCTCTGCTTTGTTTTCTTGCCTCAGGCTGTACACACTACATCAGTCACTGATTCACAACTTGACAAGCACTTGAAACTGTCAAGAATTTCACATAGGCATTTGTGCGGTCGTAATGCACCCTAAAAAAATCCATGCCGTTTGCGGCCAGTGGCCAATTCTCCCTGAGTGCTGCGTGCTCCATCATGTGATCGGGTCTTTCTCACAGGCTACAAGTGAAGACAGACACATCGGAGACAACTGTGCACGTCCTTATCCAATTCCGAGGTGCATATTTATCTGTCCACATTTACTTTTCGTCAGCCAACAAGATGAGTAGGCCTAATGAACAGCAAAAGCACTAGCCTATGTCAATCTACTATCCCCGATAGTACAAAGGTCGATATATTTTATTGTGTGCGAGAAATAAATATTCCAAACATAGTCTGGGACAGTTTGTGGGATGCGATAGATGCCAAATTAATACAACCACTAGCATAAAAAAACTTTTTTATGAAATGTGGCTGACGCAACAGATCAGAATGTTTAGCTTAAAATGTTGATAAACTATTAGGCTATTTCTTCACATTATTAGCGCAGCAATGTGCACATGGCAGTAAGATAAGTGCAAATGTTCCACTAGCAGAAAACACCATTATCAAGTGACCGCAAATGCAGTTATTGATGTAATGCTTTTATTATACACGTTCATGGTGAAAGTTATTTCCCCAAACTTGAAACACACGTGCTGCTTATGTAGGCTCCACACCCCTTGTAAAGCGGATTAATGTGTTTAATTTTAAGAAGTTATTTGGCCACTTTAGTTGCGATACAAACCTTATTAAAACATATAGGCCTATGGGCTAGGCTACATGAGGTGGTTGACTATGCTTAGAAAAAGTTTTTAAAAAGGCATTGTATCTTATGCTGGGCATCATTCACAAGTGATAATATATAATTCACAAGTGATAAGCTAATATTGTCAACATAGACTATTCTTGATTTAATCTTGTATTTACATATACTAAATAATATGTGTGAAATTTGTTTGGATTTAGAATGGACCATTATCATGCACCTGTAGCGGGAAAAAACAGGGGTAGTGGGAAAAAATACATGTCTTCTATGCACTTCAATAGCGAATGGAGAACGCTTTTCCATGTGGTTTATTTTCATGCCAGCCAGGTAGGCTATACTCCTGTTGTAAATGTAAGCAATATGCTTAATATTAGGAAATAAATAAATATAGCGGGCCTAGCCTGTAGAAAGCTGATCCTCCTCTTTTTAGTAGAGGCCATCACTCTGTTTTGCATTGATGTCAGAGTGACTAGAGGGACAAAAGGGGGCTGAGTACCAGGTAGTCAGCATGTTTGGTATGCTATGAAGGATCATCAGCAGCATCAGAGCTTGGAGAAGCCTAATTTACGTGACTAAACGCTCACTGTACAATGCTGTTTCTACAACTTGGAGTTCAGCTGTGGTAAATTCAAATGACTGGACATGATTTCGAAAGGCACACACCTGTCTATATCAGGTCAAATAGTTCACAGTGCATGTCAGAGCAAAAACCAACCAATAAGGTTGAAGGGTACCTAAACATTTCTGCAGCATTGAAGGTCCCCAAGAACACAGTGGTCTCCATCATTCTTAAGTGGAAGAAGTTTGAAACCAACAAAACTCTTCCTAGAGCTGGCCACCTGGCCAAAATGAGCAATCGGGGGAGAAGGGCCTTGGTCAGGGAGGTGACCAAGAACCTGATGGTCACTCTGACATAGCTCCAGAATTCCTCTGTGGAGATGGGAGAACCTTCCAGAAGGACAACCATCTCTGCAGCACTCTACCAATGAGGCCTTTATGGTAGAGTGGCCAGACGGAACCAGGACTCTCAGACCATGATAAACAAGATTTTCTAGTCTGATGATACCAAGACTGAACTATTTGGCCTGAATGCCAAGCGTCACATCGGGAGGAAACCTGGCATCATCCCTAACGTGAAGCATGGTGGTGGCAGCATCATGCTGTGGGGATATTTTTCAGTGACTAGGAGTCTAAACAGGATCAAGGGAAAGATGCAACTTCTTCACAGTTAATGATACACTTAAAACAATGTAATATCAGATGAATTGCTTGTTAACATATGACACACACTGAGGGAGAGCCCATATCATTCTTTGTGGAGGTAAACAGAGATCATGTTACTTCAAATAAATTGAATTTTCCACCTCTGGCCTGTACTTTCATTGAGGCATAATTGAATTTAAAACCAGGGGTCATTCTGATATAGCTAGCTTATTAAACTACTCAGTGGATTTGTAAATGCTCGATCCATGTCAAATCAAATCAAATTTATTTATATAGCCCTTCGTACATCAGCTGATATCTCAAAGTGCTGTACAGAAACCCAGCCTAAAACCCCAAACAGTAAGCAATGCAGGTGTAGAAGCACGGTGGTTAGGAAAAACTCCCTAGAAAGGCCAAAACCTAGGAAGAAACCTAGAGAGGAACCAGGCTATGTGGGGTGGCCAGTCCTCTTCTGGCTGTGCCGGGTAGAGATTATAACAGAACATGGCCAAGATGTTCAAATGTTCATAAATGACCAGCATGGTCGAATAATAATAAGGCAGAACAGTTGAAACTGGAGCAGCAGCACGGCCGGGTGGACTGGGGACAGCAAGGAGTCATCATGTCAGGTAGTCCTGGGGCATGGTCCTAGGGCTCAGGTCCTCCGAGAGAGAGAAAGAAAGAGAATTAGAGAGAGCATACGTGGGGTGGCCAGTCCTCTTCCGGCTGTGCCGGGTGGAGATTATAACAGAACATGGCCAAGATGTTCAAATGTTCATAAATGACCAGCATGGTCGAATAATAATAAGGCAGAACAGTTGAAACTGGAGCAGCAGCACGGCCAGGTGGACTGGGAACAGCAAGGAGTCATCATGTCAGGTAGTCCTGGGGCATGGTCCTAGGGCTCAGGTCCTCCGAGAGAGAGAAGGAGAGAATTAGAGAAAGCACACTTAGATTCACACAGGACACCGAATTGGACAGGAGAAGTACTCCAGATATAACAAACTGACCCCAGCCCCCCGACACATAAACTACTGCAGCATAAATACTGGAGGCTGAGACAGGAGGGGTCAGGAGACACTGTGGCCCCATCCGAGGACACCCCCGGACAGGGCCAAACAGGAAGGATATAACCCCACCCACTTTGCCAAAGCACAGCCCCCACACCACTAGAGGGATATCTTCAACCACCAACTTACCATCCTGAGACAAAGCTGAGTATAGCCCGCAAAGATCTCCGCCATGGCACAACCCAAGGGGGGGGCGCCAACCCAGACATGTGCAGTCAACGGTCAGAATATACATTGAGTGTACAAGACATTCGAAACACCTTCTTTTTCCATGACATAGACTGACAAGGTGAATCCAGGTGAAAGCTATGATCCATTATTGATGTCACTTGTTTAATCTACCTGAATCACTGTAGATGAAGGGGAGGAGACAGACTCAAGAAGGATTTTTAAGCCTTGAGACATGGATTGTGTATGTGTGCCATTCAGAGGTTGAATGGGCAAGACAAAAGATTTAAGTGCCTTTGAGCGGGCGGTATGGTAGTAGCTGCCAGTCGCAACAGTTTGAGTGTGTCAAGAACTGCAACGCTGCTGGGTTTTTCACGCTCAACAGTTTCCCTTGTGTATAAAGAATGGTCAACCAGGCAAAGGACATCCAGCCAACTTGACACAACTGTGGGAAGCATTAGAGTCAACATGGGCCAGCATACTTGTGGTGAACCTTTGACACCTTGTAGAGTCCATGCCCGACGAATTGAGGCTGTTTTGAGGGAAAAGGGGGTGCAACTCAATATTAGGAAGGTGTTCTTAATGTTTTGTATGCTTAGTGTACACTTATTCGTATGTGTTTACTGTATAAATGTATTACCTTCTCTACTTATAGAAGGCTAGTGCAGAGGTACCTGCACTCTATTGAACCTAGCTTTAACATAAAACACCTGTAGATGTTGAGGTAAAAACATATTGCCCTGGTGAACAACATGTTTTACACAAAATAATTGCTAAGTCCTTTCTTGGGGCCAATGAAGTGAAAAATGAAATGGACAGGAAAAGAGAAGGAGAGTCTTGGCACTAATTCATTCACACTAAAAAAACAGAACAAAGAATGCTGCCAGACAAAAGCTTGTTCACCAATGCAGCCACGAAACATAGAAGTCACCTTTCAAAGCTCTAACACGTTGCATTCCTATCCTCAGGCAGAACGAAAACTTTTCCATGCCATCGCTTCTTTTATGAAATATATAGTCAAGGTGTATTAAAACAATCACAGCCAAATAAACAAAGAAGTCACCGTTCTCATCCCAACTGAAGGCTTGACTCAACCAGCGCAGTGTTCAACTTTGTCTTAGAGGGGGAGGACATGAGGGATGTAAGACATAGGTAAACACCTGTTGAAAAGAAATGGAAACAAACTGTAGACACGGCCCTGTTTTCAACAATGCATGCCTTCACTGTAGTTGACATTGACTGAGGTACATGTGCAATATACAATGTTGGAATTGTGTGCCACGCCCACCGTTCAGCAGCGCAGTTCGGGAGGAGGATGCATCTCTCACCACCCTGCGTTGGGCCACTGAGAAGCAACCCCTGGCCAATGACAGCAACTTGGCAGAACTGGGCGAGATTCACTCACTTCATTATACAAACAATGGTGAGAAATGTAAATGTTAGTACACACTTTCAATAATATATGAAAAAGAAAATCCAGGCCATCTTGTTTGGACACCTGGGTGGGGAGGGGTTGTTGTTGTGGAACTCAACAGGCACATTGCACCACACTAAAGCCTTCTTTATTCAGCACACTCTTTGTTTTCACCTTCCTCCAGCAACAGGTGTTTAGTTCATGACCTGTGTGGAATAATTGTTCCTGGTTTTCTACAAACAGGTTTTCATGCCCCACAAATCTCAATCTTTCTCAGAAATGGTGATAGTGCAGAGTTCTCAATACACTGACCCAAATTGGACAAGTTTAGAGTGTATACAAGAGATTAAAAGGGATAAGTGAAAGATATAATAGTCCCATCAGCAGTGACCTCAGAAGAGTGTACAAGTGGAACTTGGACTCCTTCCCAAGAGGGCTTTACTCTACCAGAGCACCGTCTACCTACATCAGTGTGCCTTTGCTTTCCCCCCTGTTGTCTCTCAGATCACGCATAACACCACTTAGCAAACAGCCTTGTATCTCAGGAGATGTCCAACTGTCTCTGCTTCCCATTAGCAAGGCATTTCCACACTCGCGCACACCCGTTAGCCATCCAGTGAGAGTATGACGGGTTGGCCTTGTTTCACGCCTCTCCGTTTTATCGTTGATGAATGGCTCAAGCAGATGGCTCGTTATCTTTGAAGAATCCAAGTAAGACAGCCATGATAAATTGTTCTGGGCCTCACAATCCTCTCTTCCAGCCTCAATCCCTCAAGAAACCGACAATGTGAAAAATAGTTATTTAACACACCAACACAATTCACCTCAGCACCATCCCCTCCTTACCAAGTCCAAACGTCTTTATGCATTGCACCTTCCTTATAACTGCCTGCACTTCCTGCTTTCATCCTGTTCCAGTTGTACAAACGCATGGTATTGTTGGTGTTAAAAACATCCATGCAGAGAGGGGGAGCTTCACTCATCTAGCGCATGCACAGAGGGGGAGCTTCACTCATCTGGTGCACTCATTACCCCCTTTACATGACACTCTCATGACAAACTCACGTCCACTCTTCCATCAGTCAACCTTCACACAGCCCAGAGTCAGACAAGGATGGGGTCCACAGGGTAATAACAGATCCAGTTGTGGTAGCCATAGCTGTTAATGCCTTCTTCACACTGTGGATCCTCTCTCCCTCAGACCGTGCAGCCACACTCATAAATCAACTGTCCATGCAGGAGAAAAAACTCTTCAAAGCTGTTGAAATATGTCTAACGTCTGCATGTGTCTTCAGTGCCAGCCAGGAATCAGGCTACATACACAGAATGCACACATGTGGTGCAGGATGGTGCAATTGACTTGCGATGTGATGGAGTGACTTTCACATTCCTTTCTTCTCAACATTTAGTAGTCATTCAGCACATCCTTATCCAGTGGTGGAAAAAGTAACCAATATTCACACTTGAGTAAAAAAGTAAAGATACATTAATAGACTCAAGTAAAAGTCACCCAGTAAAATATTACTTGAGTAAAAGTCTAAAAGTATTTGCTTTAAATACACTTTAAATTAAGTATCAAAAGTAATTGTAATCGCTAAAGTATACTTAAGTATCAAAAGTAAAAGTATAAATAATTTAAAATTCCTTACATTAAATTAAGCAAACCAGACGGCACAATTTTCTTGTTTTAAAAATGTATGGATAGCCAGGGGAACTCTCTAACACTCAGACATAATTTACAAACGAAGCATTCATGTTTACTGAACTCCGCCAGACCAGAGGCAGTAGGTATGACCAGGAGTGTTCTCTAGATAAGTGCGTGAATTGGACCATTTTCCTGTCCTGCTAAGCATTCAAAATATAACAAATACTTTTGGGTGTCAGGGAAAATGTATGGAGTAAAAAGTATACTATTTTCTTTAGGAATGTAGTGAAGTAAAAGTTGTCAAAAATGTAAATAGTAAAGTACAGATGCCCTAAAAAACTACTTAAGTGGTACTTATTATTTTTACCTGTGTACTTTACACCACTGCCCTTATCCAGAGAAGCTTCCAGTATGGATATTCAACAAAGTGTAAAACTTTGTATTATAGGTAAGAAAGACCCTTTGCGTGTAATTTTGGTGAGCTATCTTTCTCTATCCTAAGTAAGAGTTTAACGACATGGTCCAGAACTTTGGTGACTAATAAATCTTTTTTTTTTAATCTCCCACTTTTTGGCCCGATGTGTCAATGTGAAGTTCATACATGCATAATCTATGAGCAGAATTACTGTCCTAACTCAATTTGCCACGAAATCCCTAGTTTGCAATCAACTGTTTTCTGAAAGCTGTGCTGTGCCATTTTCCCTACATTTTCCCCCATGTAGGCCAGCCCCCTAGCAATTTGAGTTGTAGACAATGAGCTTCAGCCCCTCACCATTTGAGTGACAGTTAGCAACATGCACACACAGCAGAGCAAGAGAGAGCAATGATGCAGTGTACATACCTGTAAATATGTGATGTAGTACACCCTTTTCGGGGACCACCTTTGGCTCGTGAGAGCTCCTTTCAGAACTACTGTCTAAAACATATACAAAAGTACTGAAGAATCTCTTTAACATTAAGGTCGTGGGCAAAAATATTGGCACCCTTACACTTTTTTCAAGTAACTCACAATTTTCCCCAATACGTTTTTTTTCTGTCACTGTTAATGTTACAGAACATTATTTGATTCAGAACTTAATAGATCAATTTAATTCAGTAAATAAACAATTGGCATTGACAAAATGATTGAAACCCTAGACTTAATATTTGGTTGCACAGCCTTTGGTCAAAATAATTGCAATCAAGCAGTTCCTATAGCCATCAATGAGCTTCCTGCACCTCTGTACTGGCAGTTTGGCCCACTCCCCCAGTTCTTCCAGATTTTTTTGGGTGCCTTCTACCAACTGCTGTTTTCAGATCTCTCCACAGGTTTTCAATGGGAATTAGATCTGTACTCATTGCAGGCCACTCCAGAACAGTCCAGCGTTTTGTCTTGAACCATTCCTGGGTGCTTTGGGGTCATTGTCCTGCTGAAAGACCCATCAACTTCGACGGAGACCCAGCTGCCTGGACACTGGGTCCAACACCGGGCTCCAAAATGCCTTGGTATTCTCCTGATTTCATGGTAACATGCACACACTTAAGGCACCCAGTGCTAGAACATCACTGAACCTTCTCAATGTTTGACTATAGGGAAGGTGTTATTTTCTTTGTAAGCTTCATTTGGTTGTTTTCTGTAAACATAGAGATGGTGTACTTTACCAAAAAGCTCTAATATGTTCTCATCTGTCCACAGGACATTCTCCCAGAAGGATTTTGGCATGTTCAGTTGTGTTTTGGCAAATTACAGTCAGGCTTTCTTATCTCTCTCTCAGCCGAGGGATCCTCCGGGGTCTCGCACCATATAACCCTCTTTCATTGAGTTCGCTACAGATGGTGCGAGTTGAAGCTGTCGTACATTGTGTCTGAAGGTTTGCTTGAATCTGTGTGGCAGTTGAATGAGGTGCTTTCTCCACCATTCAAACAATGCTTCGCTGAAATCTTCCAAATCAAATCAAGTTTATTTGTCACATACACATGGTTAGCAGATGTTAATGCGAGTGTAGCGAAATGCTTGTGCTTCCAGTTCCGACAATGCAGTAATAACCAACAAGTAATCTAAGTAACAATTCCAAACCTACTGTCTTATACACACAAGTGTAGGGGGATAAAGAATATGTACATAAAGATATATGAATGAGTGATGGTACAGAGCAGCATAGGCAAGATACAGTAGATGGTATTGAGTGCAGTATATACATATGAGATGAGTATGTAAACAAAGTGGCATAGTTAAAGTGGCTAGTTATACATGTATTACATAAAGATGCAGTAGATGATATAGAGTACAGTATATACGTATACATATGAGATGAATAGTGTAGGGTATGTAAACATTATATTAGGTAGCATTGTTTAAAGTGGCTAGTACATTTACATTTAAGTCATTTGGCAGACGCTCTTATCCAGAGCGTCTGCCAAGTGATATATTTTACATAATTTCCCATCAATTCCCATTATTAAAGTGGCTGGAGTTGAGTCAGTGTGTTGGCAGCAGCCACTCAATGTTAGTGGTGGCTGTTTAACAGTCTGATGGCCTTGAGATAGAAGCTGTTTTTCGGTCCCAGCTTTGATGCACCTGTACTGACCTCGCCTTCTGGATGATAGCGGGGTGAACAGGCAGTGGCTCGGGTGGTTGTTGTCCTTGATGATCTTTATGGCCTTCCTATAACATCGGGTGGTGTAGGTCACTACCCTCTGGAGAGCCTTACGGTTGAGGGCGGAGCAGTTGCCGTACCAGGCGGTGATACAGCCCGCCAGGATGCTCTCGATTGTGCATCTGTAGAAGTTTGTGAGTGTTTTTGGTGACAAGCAGAATTTCTTCAGCCTCCTGAGGTTGAAGAGGCGCTGCTGCGCCTTCTTCACGATGCTGTCTGTGTGGGTGGACCAATTCCGTTTGTCTGTGATGTGTATGCCGAGGAACTTAAAACTTACTACCCTCTCCACTACTGTTCCATCGATGTGGATAGGGGGGTGTTCCCTCTGCTGTTTCCTGAAGTCCACAATCATCTCCTTCGTTTTGTTGACGTTGAGTGTGAGGTTATTTTCCTGACACGACACTCCGAGGGCCCTCACCTCCTCCCTGTAGGCCGTCTCGTCGTTGTTGGTAATCAAGCCTACCACTGTTGTGTCGTCCGCAAACTTGATGATTGAGTTGGAGGCGTGCGTGGCCACGCAGTCGTGGGTGAACAGGGAGTTCAGGAGAGGGCTCAGAACACACCCTTGTGGGGCCCCAGTGTTGAGGATCAGCGGGGTGGAGATGTTGTTGCCTCCCCTCACCACCTGGGGGCGGCCCGTCAGGAAGTCCAGTACCCAGTTGCACAGGGCGGGGTCGAGACCCAGGGTCTCGAGCTTGATGACGAGCTTGGAGGGTACTATGGTGTTAAATGCCGAGCTGTAGTCGATGAACAACATTCTCACATAGGTATTCCTCTTGTCCAGATGGGTTAGGGCAGTGTGCAGTGTGGTTGAGATTGCATCATTTGTGGACCTATTTGGGCGGTAAGCAAATTGGACTGGGTCTAGGGTGTCAGGTAGGGTGGAGGTGATATGGTCCTTGACTGGTCTCTAAAAGAACTTCATGATGACGGAAGTGAGTGCTACGGAGCGGTAGTCGTTTAGCTCAGTTACCTTAGCTTTCTTGGGAACAGGAACAATGGTGGCCCTCTTGAAGCATGTGGGAACAGCAGACTGGGATAGGGATTGATTGAATATGTCCGTAAACACACCAGCCAGCTGGTCTGCACATGCTCTGAGGGCGCGGCTGGGGATGCCGTCTGGGCCTGCAGCCTTGCGAGGGTTAACACGTTTAAATGTTTCACTCACCTCGGATGCAGTGAAGGAGAGGCCGCATGTTTTGGTTATTCGTCAATGTTGTTGTCTGACGCAATACGAAACATATCCCAGTCCACGTGATGGAAGCAGCTTTTCCGAAAGGAGGGAGAGGCAGGGCCTTATATGCGTCGCGGAAGTTAGAATAGCAATGATCCAAGGTTTTGCCAGCCCTGGTTACGCAATCGATATGCTGATACAATTTAGGGAGTCTTGTTTTCAGATTAGCCTTGTTCAAAATCCCCAGCTACAATGAATGCAGCCTCAGGATGTATGGATTCCAGTTTGCAAAGAGTCAAATAAAGTTTGTTCAGAGCCATCGATGTGTCTGCTTGGGGGGGAGTATATAAGGCTGTGATTATAATCGAAGAGAATTCCCTTGGTAGATAATGCGGTCGACATTTGATTGTGAGGAATTCTAAATCAGGTGAACAGACTTGAGTTCCTGTATGTTTTTGTGACCACACCACGTCTCGTTAGCCATAAGGCATACGCCCCCGCCCCTCTTACCAGAAAGATGTTTCTGTCAGCGCGATGCGTGGAGAAACCAGCTGGCTGCACCGACTCCGATAGCGTCTCTCCAGTGAGCCATGTTTCCGTGAAGCAAAGAACGTTACAGTCTCTGATGTCCCTCTGGAATGCTACCCTTGCTCGGATTTCATCAACCTTGTTGTCAAGAGACTGGACATTGGCGAGAAGTATACTAGGGAGTGGTGCACGATGTGCCCGTCTCCGGAGTCTGACCAGAAGACCGCTTCGTTTCCCTCTTTTACGAAGTCGTTTTTTTGGGTCGCCGGCTGGGATCCATTCCGTTGTCCTGGGTGAAAGGCAGAACACAGGATCCGCTTCGCGAAAGTCATATTCTTGGTCGTACTGATGGTGAGTTGACGCTGCTCTTATATTCAGTAGTTCTTCTCGACTGTATGTAATGAAACCTAAGATGACCTGGGGTACTAATGTAAGAAATAACACGTAAAAAAACAAAAAAAATGCATAGTTTCCTAAGAACACGAAGCGAGGCGGCCATCTCTGTCGGCGCCGGAAGTTACTATCAAGTTATCTTCTGCGGACACGTCCAGGGAGGTTGGCTACAGTGGCATGGGTCTTAAACTTCCTGATAACATTACGTACAGTGGAAACAGGAACATCAAGGTCTCTGGAGATGGGCTTGTAACCTTGAGATTGTCCGTTCTTGGCTACAATCTTGTGTCTGACCTCCTCAGATAATTCTCTGGTTTACTTTCTTTTCTCCATGCTCATTGCGGTACACACAGTGACACAAAACAGTGATTTTTATATTTCAGGCACCTCAATACTAAAGGAAAAGAGAATGATATGCTTGACATCTAATTATTTCTAACTACTTCTAGAAGATGCCAATAATATTGTCTGGGATGTCTTTCCTTTATTTAACTAGGCAAGAACAAATTCTTATTTTCAATGATGGCCTAGGAACAGTGGGTTAACTGCCTTGTTCAGGGGCAGAATGACAGATTTTTACCTTGTGAGCTCAGGGATTTGATCTTGCAACTTTTCGGTTACTATTCCAACGCTCTAACCACTAGGCTACCCTGTCGGCCCATTTCTTTGTGGAATAAGCTAACATTTAGTAAATTATTCCGATTTTTTTGTTTTCTTCAACTGCAAACTAAAGAAATACATACAGTACCAGTCAAAAGTTTGGACACACCTACTCATTCAAGAGTTTCTCTTAATGTGTACTATTTTCTACATTGTAGAACAATAGTGAATACATAAAAACTATGAAAAAACACATATGGAATCAAGTTGTAACCAAAAAAGTATTAAACAAATCAAAATATATTTTAGATTCTGCAAAGTAGCCACCCTTTGCCTTGATGACAGCTTTGCACTCTTGGCATCTCAACCAGCTTCATGGGGAACACTTTTCCAACAGTCTTGAAGGGGTTCCCACATATGCTGAGCACCTGTTGGCTGCTTTACTTTCACTCTGCGGTCCAACAAACCATCTCAATTGGGTTACGGTCGGGTGATTGTGGAGGCCATGAAGGCCCGATTCATGCAATCTCCTCATCTGTGGATCTGATTGGGCGGTATGCAAATTGGAGTGGGTCTAGGGTTTCTGGGATTATGGTGTTGATGTGAGCCAATCTAGAAAATAGTAAAAATAAAGAAAGACTTGAATGAGTAGGTGAGTCCAAACTTTTGACTGGTACTGTATGTGGATACCAAAATGATTCAGAAGGGTTGGGTTAAATACAGGAAGACACATTTCAGTTGAATGTCTTCAGTTGTACAACTGATTAGGTATCCCCTTTCCCTTATTAAAAAAAGTGCAAGGGTGCCAATATTTTTTGGCCATGGCTATCTATTGAGTGTTACATTCTTTGTAATATAAGTAACATTTAATTTTGATGACATGTCGTCCTTCATTGGACAAAGGTACATTATAATTCTGTGACTGAATTCACCTTATACTTGTTATCAACCTGATTAATTTGAACATTTCTTTTGACAGATCCTCATGCACATTCACGGCTGGCATCTGACTCCACAAGTCACACAAAAGTGATTTGCGCAACAAATCATTGAAAGAAGCCGCAGCACCAGATAAATCATATTAGAAAACATGTCTACAATATTCTCAAAATAGACCCCCAAAATACCTGATCCAAATGTAATATCCGTTTAAAGAACATGAAAATGCAGAGCCACATATTTCAGATGGCTATGATTGTATGCCCTCAACCGCCCATAGTTGCAGTCAAGGAAACATCAGGGACTTGTAGTGTCTTATCATGCATAAATGTGATCATACATCTGCAGCCCCAACTCTAAAATTGTTGCATTATCAACTGAGTTGCAGTTGGTAGGCTGTTTAATAGAGCATAGACTGTCCATAAGGGACTATCCATATACAGTGGGGCCTAACATTGACCAACAAACCTTTTCAACTTTTTAAAATCAAATGTATTAATGTCTCACCCCACCTGTGGGCTACTGTCTATGCTTACGCCAACACTTCTGATGCAATGCAAAGCAATGTGATACCTATAACTATTCATTCCAAAAGGAAGGAGGAACTCACAGGACCGCCTGCGGTGCTGCAGGTGTGAATATCCATGTCCCCAGTGTGGTGATTAATTGCATGAAAATTCAGGACTTATCCTAACACGAAGAGATTACAATAGCTCATAGAGTCCATCAATAGGACCTGTCATAGCCACGCAAAAATGTGAAGGGAAAAAACTGTTCACAGGGCCAAAAGGCTCCACCAATTTATTGCAGATGTGCATTTTGTGACAAGGGGTGGACATGACTTCACCATTTGGGAAGAATTATGTGCTATCATGACACCCATTATAGGGAACCCCTAATTTGCGTAAAGATCATTCTGAATACACAGTCACAACTCAACTTCAACTAAGATACTTCTTTTTGTGTGTTTAAACTAGGAAAATAGCAACATCTTTTTAAATTTTACTTATATATGTATAACAACAAGGCATTACTATAGAACAATCCCTATGCCACTTGTTAATAACAAACAAAGCTCAAATCAAATTGTATTTGTCACATGCGCCGAATACAGTCAAACGCTTACTTACAAGCCCTTAACCAACAATGCAGTTTTAAGAAAAATAAGTGAAGTAAAAAACAGAGAAGTAAAAAAATGTAAATAACAAATAATTAAAGAGCAATAAAATAACAGTAGCGAGGCTATATACAAAGGGTACCGGTACAGAGCCAATGTGTGGGGGCACAGGTTAGTCTAGTATGTAAGTTTGCATACTGAATGCAACAACCCAGGTTACTTGGGTACAAAAACTTCAGATTTACTTTAACTTTTTTAGGATTGAAAACTACATTATTCATAGTATCCAAATGATATATTTATAGAAATTTCACTCTGATAAAGGGGATACAACTAAATGCTTCAAACCGAAATTTGTCTTCCACATTTACTCAAACCCCTCTGAATCAGAGGCGCAGGGATGCCTTAATCAATGTCCACAGCACCTGGGGAGCAGTCGTTGTTGGGGGTTAATCAACTTCCTCAAGGGCAGGTAGATTTTTCCACCCTGGTCTGCTTTGGGATCCGACCTGCGTCCTTTCGGTTACTGACCCAACACTCTTAACTAGCTACCAGCTATCTTTTCTGGATGGCTATCATTAACGATTATGGAGCTTTAACCTGGTCATTGTCCCTTTAAAACGCGGTGAGAGTGAAGGGAGGTGGTGCGGTTTCACACCCGGGGTGGGAAACATGGGTGGGGTCAATGACTGGTTGACTGGCAGTCAGAGTTTGCGACGCCTGTAGAATCCACAACAACCAGTGAGATTAGGAGTTTAACCTTTCTTCAAATTTGAGCCAATTGCAAGGGAAAATGGGAGGTTCCCAAGTGCTGTTGTGCATCCAACGTGGGACTATGGAACGAAGACTGAAAAGAATTAAGTAAAAAAATAAAAAACTCATGGTGGATAGGGTCTGAAGTTGGGACTGAACCAGGCTCCGAACGCCGAGGTTTTCTGACCATAGACTGCATCTGATAAGCATTTACTAGGAACTACACTAACCCGTCGAGTGTGCGGCGAAATTGGGATCAATCGGCACAAAGTGTATAGTTTTTGGGGTGTTTTGTAGCGCCATAAACGAGAAGTCAACGATAACTCGTTTTCGGCACCGATCTCACCTCTTTCGAGTGCTTCATTTGCGTACCAGAGTAACGCCGTCAAAGTTTTAGCCAACATTCCAAGCGTGCGATGAAGAGAAGATACATTAAAGAGTTTGTTCCGAGTGCCACTGCCGATGCAATCCGCATAGGCTAGTATTTGGAAAATGTGTGTCACATGTATATTTGACATGAACGCAATCTTAAATTAAGAGCCCCTGTTGATGTTTGCCATGTTTTTTTTCTCTGGCATTTTTAGGCTATTGATGTTTCCCCAAAACTAATCGCTTTGCCAAGAAAGGATCCTCATTTCAACCTTTTATGGACAAGTTCAATGTAGTTGTATGTTATTTAATTCTGTCTGCTTGACAAGTTTATTGTAGCCTTCTTGCTTCGTAAACCGTGATTCACCTTTGATTTCAGCACACATTGGACAAAAGTTGGACTGGGAACTTGCGTCTTAACGACTCGGTTATTTGGAAGAGTAGACCAGTTGTACACGCCACAGGTGTTAGTTTTTTCTACATTTTACCACAACGAAATTTGTGATATAATAGACCGCACTATCTCTAAAACGGTACCAGATTTCCAATTTGTGGATACGACGAGAGATCAGTGACCAGCGCGCGATTAAACTTGATACAAAATGGCGGCGTCCCTGGGACGAATTGGATCGGTTTCTCACTATGGTTTTTATTTAGTTTTATCGCTGGAACTGTTAATCAATTACGGCTTGAGTTCAGATTTACCATGTGCTCAGAACTGTACCTGCACTGGAGATTCTGTGGACTGTAGTCATTTGGATTTGACAGATACACCGCTGGACCTGCCCATTCAGACAGTTGCCCTGTAAGTAGCCTCCAGCCGCCTTATTAATTGACCACCCCATATGATGATGAGATTCAACCCATAGCAGAATTAGAGACAATGTTGCCGAAGTAGCCCACACCAACTCGCGAAGCCTTTGTTGCAAGCGAATGTATCAATTTGCTCTTATGGTGTGGACATTTTCTTGATTGCATGGTTGTCTTATTATTTTGTAGCCTATGCCTCACATGTAAAGCATTGCAGAACACGATAACCTAATAGGCTATTTATTCGTGGACTACAGGGGCGAACTGGGACCACACCTGCCCCAATTTCCTCCTTAAGGCCCCCACACGGCCCAATATTTTCCTTGGGGCCCAATATTTTCCTTGGGGCCCATATTTTGTGCTGGATAATGATAATCTTTCTGCAAAAAAGCCCACGTTAGACAGCTGGGCAAAAATTGACTAGTCCATCTGGCAATTGGCCAAAATGCCAGACCTCCAGTCCATCCTGATGGACAACTATAGATAATGTCAAAACAATAATTACTGTTTGACCATTATCACACTATGGTATAGGGTTACAGCCTACTAAATGTCTCTATATATTTTTGTCATTTGCAAGGAATCTGAAACTGCTTAACAAGTTGCTTTAATTTGTTAAAACTCTTTAAATAATAGACTTACTCTTACTCCCAACCTGTGTACACAACTTCAAAGGTGACCAGAAATATATTCATTTGAGAGGAAATAGCCGAAATCACCTTCATAACCTAAACTATAACTAGGCCTACATGATGCCAATTAGAAATATATGATTAAAGAGTAGATACAAATTCAGATGGGAACTTTTTCAACTACCAAAACAGTCAATCAAAAAAACCTCCTTAGTTATATGGGCAAAACATATCAGAGACATTGACTGACTAAATCTCATTGGATTTAAACTCTTCATTGTGTCCAAACATCATTTCATTCAATTAGATCTATGACACATATTAGCCCTTAATCTTCTATTTGGTTTTGTGGCCATGGCCAACAAATTGGATTTCTTGTAAATTAGGCATGGATTATCAAGAGAATGTTTGCCACAATGGGGACACTGTCTGCACATTCGTTTAGGAAGTGAGCCAGTTGAGTTTTTCTTTTTTAAACTGAGAACATTTCAGTCTTCATCCCATGAAATGACCCACCATGTTTTTTTTATAGACAAGACAGCTTTCTTTTTCTCAGTCATCATTTTCACTCAACCAGCAGTGTGACCACAGTTTCAATGGCAATTGTTTTATTTTACCTTTATTTAACCAGGTTAGACTCTTGAGATGAACATCTATTTTTCAAGAGAGACCTGGACAAATGTGAATCCTCAAGGACAATTCAACTGTTTAATTAACAGGAATGTTTTACCTAAATCACCAAATGGTCCATTTTAGAGCGAGGGACTCTTTGTACAACAGGCTTTTTTTCTGCTGGGGGGTTAAAGAGCAAAGGCCTCTGTACTTCTCAGGTTCCTGTGTGCGGCAGTTTGACTTCCCCTGGGAAGTGACGAATGCAACTTTTTTTTAAGTCCTTAACTTAAATAATGATGCCTATGTCCAGGGTGCCTTATTGCCCTTAAACAGCCCTTTGCCATGTGCAAGTGCTGTTTATGGCAAAACATAAAACTCGTATGTAGGTAATGGTATTCAGTGCTTAAACAGCTACACAAAAAACACAACACACAGCTGGGCAGGTGGGACAAGTTTCTCATCTGAAATGTCACACAACATTGTTGTGTGATATCTGGTGCCTGCTTACTGCACACATTGTGTCGGGAGAGGGGTGGCGATCGCTTGTTGGCTGGAGCTACCTCTGTATTTTAGGATCAAACTAATATATGCCCCATGGTTTGGTCTGGAGGAAGGTACGCAGAGACTCGTTGAATGAATCACATAAGGATGAAGAGGATTAAATGTTAATATTTGATCAACAAATACCTTAATCCTCAATCTTAATCATTTTGCAATGGCGTGAGCCATAAGACATAATGATTGTTTAAAAAAAGTTAGGCCTTTTTTGGTGAGTGTCCTGTCCAGTCAG
Source organism: Oncorhynchus masou masou (assembly GCF_036934945.1). NCBI lineage: Eukaryota > Metazoa > Chordata > Actinopteri > Salmoniformes > Salmonidae > Oncorhynchus > Oncorhynchus masou. Next base: position 43,140,316 of record NC_088217.1, on the reverse strand, counting down.
GCGATGCTGGGTTTCACACCAAATGTGTTTGTCTCTCTGACCCTCCCGGGACCCTGCGCCAAGTGAATTAGTGGGGGGAATAAAGTGTCCCTGTTATGTTTAGCCCTTGCTTGTGTGGAAGCTAGCAGCAGGAGCGGTCGGTCATCAGGCAATGTGGAGGCTGAGCAGACATTACTGTTGGATGTCTATATAAAACAGGCTTGGTCCACTCTCACCGTGAGCTGCTGTAGCTCTGAACTGGCTCTTCTGTAGAAGAATGCTAAAATGCCCTCCGTGTTGGTCAGGACACGATGGACAAGTGTCGGCTTGTCATGGTGGCTTGAGTTTTCAAAATTGCTGAGACCCCAGATAGCAGTATCAGTAAGAAATCTATAGGCTATTATTTAAAATATCTTAATGTATAAAACAAACTAAGATATAATTGTTTTTCTCACATTCTCTTCATGTACTGCTAATGGAAAAAATGGTGACCTCGTGTTGCTGTGGTCGTTATCTTTATATGTGCCTATATATTGTGAGTATAGTGCTGACAACTCCTACAGTAGCTGGGTTTTGTAAGGGGGAGACAGGGCAGAGACTGGGTGCTTGTCTGCAGTATATCCGTCAGTAAGAGGGAGTTTTCTGAGGAAACTCTGGACACGGCCTGTGTGAAAAATCAAGCCTTAATGCCTTCCAGTTGTCAAAATAGTTTCCATGTTCTGCCCTGTTTTTACAGCTCCCCTGTGACATTCAACCTTGATGGGGATAGTAGGAAACAAGCGGGTGTTGGCATATTCAGCTAGAGCAGGGATGGACAATTGGCGGCCCCCCTTTTGTAGGCTTGTGGATCGATTTACAAAAATGAAAAAAGTAAATAACTCCACTTACTTCAGAGTTCGAATAGTAGAATACACAAGGTGCAATTTAGAAATTTGGTTGTGCATCAGCATTTTTTCCCATTATGTCAGGCACTGACAGTCACCCAATTAGCCCATGCCAGCTAACAATTTTGTTAGATTGGTAAATTAGTCAAGTCTTGTATCTAAACTTGTAGTAATCATGGTTGAATTACTGACCAAGGAGGGGCCCCATTGATTTTGTTATTCATTCAGATATATTAAAACTGCAAACAGTTCTTTCCACCCCAAGACAAAAATAGAAGAAAACGTATTTTAAAACGTCAACATTTTCTCTACACCTCAAAGATTATGTGTGCAAAATGTGTAGAATTGCAGGAAACTAACTCTAAAATGTATTTTTTTCTTTCCGCTGTCAAGTGGGTGGCTGCTAAAATCTTTTGCTCGCAAGTTTGGGGGCCAACAAATTTTCCAAAAAGGCTAGTGCAGGCTCTGACTGCATGTGTGGGTATGGATGTGGGTACGCAGACCGGGGAGCCACTACGGCCCCTCATGATGAGTTGAGATATTTTGAGGTGATTGAGAGAATGGAGAGATTGGGGGGGGATTGGAGTATGTGACCATCCAGGATATTTCGATATGTTAAATGGCAATATGGAGCAGGTAGCGTTATCCTAGCATCCTCCAAACCCAGATTCGTCCGTCGGACTGCAAGATGGTGACGCTTGGGGGTTTCCCTGCTCCAGAGTCCAATGGCTTTACATCACCAGCCGATGCGCATCAAGCATTGCTAAGAGCTGCTGGCAAACGCAGGAAAGTGCTGTTTGAATGAATGCTTACGAGCCTGCTGCTGCCTACCACCGCTCAGTCAGACTGCTCTATCAAATATCAAATCATAGACTTAATTATAATAAACACGGAAATACGAGCCTTTGGTCATTATCATGGTCAAATCCGGAAACTATAATTTTGAAAACAAAATGTTTATTCTTTCAGTGAAATATGGAACCATTCTGTATTTTATAGAATGGGTGGCAACCCAAAGTTTATATATTGCTGTTACATTGCACAACCTTCAATGTTATGTCATAATTCTGTAAAATTCTGGCAAATTATTTACGGTCACACAGTTCGCAACAAGCCAGGCGGCCCAAACTGTTGCTTGCACTGCTTGCACTGAACGCAAGAGAAGTGACACAATTTCCCTAGTTAATATTGCCTGCTAACATTAATTTTTGAAACTAAATATGCAGCTTTGAAAATATATACTTTTGTGTATTGATATACTGTGTAAAGGCATTGATGTTTATGGTTAGGTACATTTGTACAACGATTGTACCTTTTTTTTGAATGCACTTTTGTTAAATCATCACCCGTCTGCCAAAGTTGAAGTAGGCTGTGATTCGATGATAAATGAACAGGCACCGCAGGGATTATATGCAATGCAGGACAAGCTAGTTAACTACACATGGTTGATAATATTACTAGGTTAACTAGTGAGTATTGATTGTTTGTTTTTTATAAGAATTAAAATGCTAGCTAGCAACTTATTTTGGCTCCTTGCAGCCACAAGGTCCTTTTGACACTGCACTCGTGTAACAGGTGGTCAGCCTGCCACGCAGTTTCCTCGTGGATTGCAATGTAATTGGCCGTAATCGGCATCCAAAAAGGCAGATTACCGATTGTTATGACAACTTGATATCAGCCCTAATTAATCGGCCATGCCGATTAATCGGTCGACCTCTAGTCCACATACACAATATGTGTGTATGTGTGTGTGTGTGTGTGTTATACAAGTTGAATTCTGAAGTTTACATACACTTAGGTTGGAGTCATTAAAACTCATTTTCCAACCACTCCACAACATTCTTATTAACAAACTATAGTTTTGGTAAGTCGGTAAGGACATCTACTTTGGCCAAAATGCACCCAGTTTATTGTGGGAAGCTTGTGGAAGGGCTACCTGAAACACTTGTCCCAAGTTAAAGGCAATGCTACTAAATACTAATTGAGTGTTTATAAACTTCTGACCCACTGGGAATGTGATGAAAGAAATAAAAGCTGAAATAAATAATTCCCTCTACTATTATTCTGACATTTCACCTTCTTAAAATAAAATGGTCACCCTAACTGACCTAAGACAGGGAATTTTTACTCGGATTGAATGTCAGGGATGGTAAAAACCAAGGTGTATGTAAACTTTTGAATTCAACTGGATATATAGATATAGATATAATAGAGTAATTCTAAACCAATGGAGATTTTCAAATGTATTCTGTATTTTTGCTGTTGCCTTTTATTAAACATTGGTGATTTTTCATGCTCATAAGGCTGTTAACAAATCACCTGGATGGGTCCCTACGTTAGTACTTTCGTAGTCTTCTGATTTGAAGAATGGCCTAATGATATCCAGTGCAGGCTATCTCTCACTAAGTCAGATAATCTCTCTGTGGTGGTTTATCTTGTTTGTGGTCACCGTAATGTGTGTAAAGAGTGTCTTTGCCTGCAGTGCCATCCATGTAATCTGTTTTACAAGTAAATGAAAGCATAAACGTTATTAACGTTGACTTTGATCGATGTGGTTGGATGTAGAGAGAAAGCAGTGTCTGAAATAAATATTTTCTGCTTCGTCTGTTATTTTCCCTGCTGTGGTCTACAGTGTCACCTAGCTAGATTCACTCTAACAGAAATCCAGTGTCTGGATTGATCCCTTTACAAGAAAGCTTTTCCTGAGTGGTTTCCTATATGGGGAAGAAATGTCAAGCCCGCCCGACCAACAACCAACCATGCACTGCCTCTTCGATTTTTGACAAACGTTCTGTTACTGCATTATACACCTGCACACTCAATCGCTTAATCCAGTGGTATTGGTAAACACCCCCAGAGGTTGGTTTTGGCTTTTGCCCACAGGAAATGGGTTTGATTTGGTGGTTTCATGACAGGCTCTGGTCTGGTGGTTCCTCTGGTCCAGGGTGCAGATCACCTGGCCCGAGGGGGTGTACTGAGGGGGTGTTGGGGTGGAAATGTTTTGTCACGGTCTGGTTCGTGTCAGGTTCCATTGGGTAAAAGTTCAGTGGTCTGACCGAAACAAACCACAACTAACATGCAAATAAACACTAATAACACGTTGAGGAGAGAGCTGTTTTCTGGTAATCAACATTGTTGCCATTGTCTGTCTCCATGGTTACCATGCATTATCAGCCATGTGGTATGAATGGAGGAATGGCTGATGAAACTGCCCTAATGAAATAAAAGTAAAAGCCAGACTGGTTTCCTACATTTCCTTCACCCAATGTAGACATATCCACAGTGTACACTGACCGTAGGACTGAGGCCCTTGTGGTTTCAATGGCAATTCTCACTAAGCAGCCTTGTAATCTTGTGGTATTGAGAGTGGTTTTGCTGAATTGGTTTATTGTCATGGATTCTTGAGCCTTGTGACTGTAATGTCCCTTGGCTGAGTTTTATAAAGCAACAGGATTGTCATTATTTCCTGGGTTTAAGATTATATCGATAGTGCTCTGATTTTATCGTTGCCCTCCCAAAAATAATGATTTCCCCCTTAGTGTGAATGTTTGATATTTATGGTAGATACACAATAAATAATCAGTGCTTGCTTGGGAAAGTATCTCATTCATTTATTGTAAATGTCAACTTTTAGACTACGGTTTACATTTGAGCAAACACTGTTATCCAGAGCAATTTACAGGAATGTCTTGCTCAAGTGCACATCGACAGATTTTTTCACCTAGTTGGCTCGGGGATTCGAACCAGACACTTTTCAGTGACTGGCCCAACGCTCTCAACAGCTAGGCTACCTGCCTCCGGTGTGCATGTATACATAGCTTTAGACAGAAAAGAATTAGCAGCAATAAGCGAGCAAAGAATTCCTTTCATAACTATAGATACAAGTTTACATTTTTTATGACGTTATGAAGTGAGCTCATTGCAGCGTTCACCGTAATGACCATTGAATTGCTACTGCCAGAAGTCATTCCACACAAATCGAGTCAACAGAAAAGATGGCCATTTTGTTAAGACACACTGGGGCGCCAAGTTCTTCTTTCTTTTTTGTTTAAGCCGCTGTCTACAAAGTGGGTTTGATAGATGAATCATCTGTGAATTCTGTACATCTGGTAAGAGTTAGGACATTTGGAGAAGACATTAGAAAAAAAAGTTACTTGGTACTGCGAAGTGGAGAACCCCCAAAACTGTCTGTCTGGCAACCAAGAGCATTCTTGCCTTTCAAAAAACCGCCAATGGCCTGTGTCCACTGATTTAGTAGAAAACAGAGGGGTTCAGTACCTGCACATACATCCACACACACAGGCCTACATAACCTTATTTCTAAAGTTTGGCCCAGTATTTGGCCCCATTCTCTCTCCATGGATGATGGTGTAATTAGTGCAGATAGTTTCTGTTTGCAAGAATAATAAACATTAGGCAGGGGAAGTCCGTATTCTAATGATCAGTCATTTTCTTCACTTTGAAGTACAGTACATATGAAGAAAATACCCCCTCAAAATGTGACTTATGTTCTTTCAGATTAATTGGTAAGGCTAATTTCCTTTTTGGAGTCTGGTGACCATATAACACATTAGGATTTGCTATCAAACTCCAGTCTGTGTGTGTGCGCATGAGACTGTGTGTGTGCTGTGTGCTCCCCCCTCATGCGTCTTGGCTGGCATCTTCGGGCCTGAGTTCATGCTAGTGTGGACCGTGCTGCAGCCCCATGCCCCCTCTGTTTGTTTGGACTGCCCTCTCCGTACCTAACCAAGAGCACCCTGGGAAAGGCCCTCCATGGCTCCAAGATGTGTGCGTGTGTCAGAAAACAGAGACCTTCTCCCTCTGACTTAACTTTGCTCACAGGCTGTAGCCTAGCTAGCAGACCTTTTTTGTTGCCTGGAATTGCTGCCGGAAAATCTGCAATGCAATGAAATATGCTGATCCCATCAGCCCACATATCTGCTGCTCTCAAATGTGCTCTGTAGAGATGTGCCGACTACAGCACATTTAACACATCTAGTAGGTGTTTGCACCAGGCTGAGTTGTGACCATAGACACTACACAGGCATACTGTGCCACTTTTTAAATAACTTTTTAAATGTTTGTGGCTACTTTCACTATCTTGGCCCTCTCTCTCTTGCCTATGTTTTGCTGAAGTCTAAAATGGTGGGGTGGTGTTGGTATTACTCCTGTGTACACGGGTGGGGGGGGCGCTCTCTACGCCTCTGTTTGGCCTATGGGAGCTCTCTTCTCCTAGCTCCTCCACAAACAGAAGGTTATTCTTTAACTATTTTATGGCTGTTTGAAAACGGACCACATTAAAGCTCTGCTGTTTCCCAGCTGCACCATAAAGGCCCTATCGCTGACATCACTTCACACTTCCAAAGAGCGAAGTTCACACTCATCTTATCAGCAATAGAGATGGGTAGATAAAGATGATTCCAGTCTACAAACCCAACCCCCCCCTTCACTTCCGCATTCTGCCTTGGATTATGATGGCATTGTCATAAGAAGTGATATCATTCCCCTGCTTTTTATTTAATTTAACCTATATTATTTGACAGAATACAAAATAAGGATTTTTCTCTATTTTGTTTAGGTAGTAATGATGGGTTGCTGTTGCTCCAACAGTGTAGTAGTGTAATGGTTTAAGTCTAGTGCGATGGGAGTCTTAAAGTATTTTCAGAGGTTTTCGATGGAGGTCAGTGTACTTTGTCACACAGGATTTATAGTTTTATTGCAGCTTTTAATGGTGTCTGAGTGGCTAAGCTAATGTTGCTATAGCTGACCTCTACCCTTCCGAGCTCTGCCAAACTGTTGCTATTGATTTGATCTGAGCTCTCTAGAGTAGACTGTGTTTCAAGGCAACAGGTGGACTGGGAAGTGGCAGTGGCTAAATTGGCCCAGGCCCAGTATGTACAATACATTCAAAAAGTATTCAGACCCCTTGACTTTTTCTACATTGTTACATTACAGCCTTATTCGAAAATGGATTTCATTTTTTTTTTAAATCTCATCAATCTACACACAATACCTCATAATGACATAGGTAAAACATTTTTTTTTTTTTTGCAAATGTATATAAAACAAACAACATATTTAAATAAGTATTCAGACCCTTTGCTATGAGACTCTAAATTGATCTTCGGGACATCCTGTTTCCATTGATCATTCTTCATCTTTCTACAACTTGATTGGAGTCAACCTGAGGTAAATTCAACTGATTGGACATGATTTGGAAAGGCAAACACCTGTCTATAAAAGGTCCCACAGTTGACAGTGCATATCAAAGCAAAAACCAAACCACGAGGTTGAAGGAATTGTCCGTAGACCTCTGAGACAGGATTGTGTAGAAGCACAGATCTGAGGAAGGGTACCAAACAATGTCTGCAGCATTGAAGAACACAGTAGCTTCCATCATTCTTAATGCCTGCCAATGGAAGAATTTTGGAACCACCAAGATTTCCTAGAGCTGGCTGCCCAGCCAAACATCAATCAGGGGAGAAGGGCCTTGGTCAGGGAGCTGAACAAGAACCTGATGGTCACTCTGACATAGCTACAGACTTACTCTGTGGAGATGTGAGAACCTTCCAGAAGGACAACCATCTCTACATCAGTCCACCAATCGGGTCATTACAGTAGAGTGGCAAGATGGAAGCCCCTCATCAATAAAAGGCATACGACAGCCCGCTTGGAGTTCGCCAAAAGGCACCTAAAGGACTCTCAGACCATGATAAACAAGATCATCTGGTCTGATGAAGCCAAGATTGAACTATTTGGCCTGAATGCCAAGCGTCACTTCTGGAGGAAACCTGGCAACATCCCTACGGTGAAGCATGGTGGTGGTGGCAGCATGATGCTGTGGGGATGTTTTTCAGGGACTGGGAGACTAGTCAGGATCGAGGTAAAGATGAATGGAGAAAAGTACAGAGGTCCTCAGGTCCTCAGACTGGGGTGACGGCTCACCTTCCAACAGGACAACGACCCTAAGCACACAGCCAAGACAACACAGGAGTGGCTTTGGGACAAGTCTCTGAATGCTCGATCGAACATCTCTGGAGAGACCTGAAAATAGCTGTGCAGCAACGCTCCCCATCCGACCTGACAGAGCTTGAGAGGCTCTGCAGAGAAGAATGGAAGAAAGTCCCCAAATACAGGCATGCCAAGCTTGTAGCGACATACCCAACAAGACTCGAGGCTGTAATTGCTGGCAAAGGTTATTATGCTAATGTGATATTTCCATTGTTATACCTCTACAAACCCGTTTTTACTTTGTCATTATGGGGTATTGTGTGTAGATTGATGATGGGGGGATAAATTATTTAATATTTTTTTCAGAATAAGGTTGTAACATAAAGTCAATGGATCTGAATGATTTCCAAATTCACTGTATATGTTTTTATTTAACTAGGCAAGTCAGTCAAGAAAAAAAATCTTATTTACCACGACGGCCTACCCCGGCCAAACACGGACGACGCTGGGCCAATTGTGCACCGCCCTATGGGACTCCCAATCACGGCCGGATGTGCTACAGCCTGGATTCGGTCCAGGAACAGTAGTGACACCGCTTGCACTGAGAAGCAGTGCCTTAGACCGCTGCACCACTCCGGAGCCCCACTGTAATTCTTAGACAAGTCCGTTTTTAAAACTTCAGGGCCATCCTCCACTCCCACCTTCACCTCAGTTATCCTGGTTGTACAAGTTGTTCATTGCTTTAGGTGGATAGGAGCTGGGTCTGGTTTAATGCAGGGGTCGTTGGCTGACTTGTGGCGATGAGGGTGAGAACCTCGGCGAGTCCTAAGGCCAGGACTTGGCTACACTAGACTAGAGCAGGCCAAATCTTTCAGTATTTTGTTGAAAGCTAGGCATGAATTACCTTGCTAAGTACGTTGGGCTGTGGTCTTGATCATGCTGACTAATGTTAAACAAGCCTGCTCATTTAGATAAACAGTGCCATGCAGTGGAATGCACCATTCCTGAGTTTCAGCAGAGGACTATATTTATAGTGTTCGCCACACTCAGATTTATCTTAGCTTTCAAAATGTGTTTTTGGACTGTTAAATTGACCACGTAGATAATTGAGGATATCTTTTTTTTTAAATGTCTTAAGAAAATCAGCCCTTACACACCCTTACTTTTTAATCTCTAGATCTGTTTGCTGAGTTGCTTTAGGACTTTTTTCTGCCCCCTAGCCTTCCACTCTGTTTTGCTGCTATGGTATGGCAGGCTCTGGAGAGCATTAGCTCCTGTCATTGGGGCGTAACCCCACCCCCTCTACTCGTGACTGTAAAGGAGAAGGAAACGGTGGCATTATCACCGGCTGCTCATACAGTAGGTGTTAAAACAGTGAAAGTTATCTGATCAGATAACAAGAAAATGAAGCACAATAAAGAGAACACAATTCTGAAGTTGCATAAACACTCCCCCTTGGCCTATCGGTATACTGGGAATACACACACACACAGTTTGTTTGTTATTGTGGCCCTCCGGCACCAGTACGGCAGGTTTTGTTCTCAAATGTGACCTTCACTCTACTCTAAATGGACAACCGCAAACAATGACATGTTTTACATTTCTGTAGTATCCTATACCCCCATAGCACAAGCATTTTCTTACACCTGAAACCTGTTTTAGGGGGCATGACAGCAGCCTTCCTCTCTGAGTTGTTGTTTTATTGGTTGTTTGTAATGAGGAGCCCTCCAGTTAGGCCTAAGCTTCATTATCCTCCGTTTGTACCAACCGGGGCCTTGTTAAAGGCGCTGATTTTCTGTGGAAGATTACTGCGGTCGGTGTTGCTCGCTGCCCTGCGGCGGTGTTCTCAGTTATATTCGGAGCCCCGGCCAGCCCAGCCTGGCGGAGAAAACCCTGGGATTTTTCACTTTGCTTCAGTATAATGAGGTAATTGCCTCCTGTAGCAGGGACAGCAATTTTGCAATCTGGCACAATGGTGGCAGGAGGGCCCAGCCAATGATCAGCCCACCGCCCTGTCAGAGCTCTGCCTGCGGGGTACACGCTGCTATTTATTTCCTCACACACCTACTGTAGAGAGAGAAACTTATCTCCACAGACACTGGGAGAGGGAGCTAGAGAGCAGGATTTGTGCTAGAATAGAGAGAGAGGTAAAAGAGGATGCAGAAAGCTGGAAAGGGAGGCAGCTGTGCAACGTGGGACCTGTGACTATTTGAAGAATGCCTCTTTTAAATTATCATTCCAATTTTCTCTCAAGTCTGATGGGTTCGTTTAACCTCGTACCCTGTGGCAACCTGTAGTGAAGTGTGTTGGAAAGAGCAGGTCTCCCAGACCCTGTTTAGAGCAAAGCGGTCTGCTGAGGCTGTGCAGGCTGCCTGCCACCAGAGGAAGCAGCAGGAATGTGGTGCGTCAGGTAAATCTGTCCCCAGACTCTGGGAACAAGCAGCCATCTCTCCACAGGCTTGTGAAACATTCCTAGCCCATCTCTCATGTCTGGAGGCAGCCAGGGCTGTGGGCTCCTTTTGTCTCAGAGCAGACCTCACTGAAACACTGCTTTCCCTAGTAGACTGCAGCCCCCACTGTCTGCTGACAAGAAGTAGGAGATGAAAAGTGTGTGTATATGTATGCCCATTTGTTTGTGAGAGACATTGTGTCTATGAGTGTATTTGGCCCACAGGATTTTCTACAGTTTGATGAACTCTTGTCTGGCTATTAGTAATCTCTCGTGGACAGATCTAAGTAAACATAACTGATAGGCTACTGTAGAATCTGCCACCATCCTTTGCGAGGGTGAAGATTTCGCAAACCAGAAATCTCCATTTCTAACACGCTTATCACCAGAACCCTAATCAAGCATCTGACCAAATTAGGCAAAATATTATTTCTAGGTTAACAGGCTACTGTAACACTATCTCTGAACAAATCACTATTTGATGTTAATCACCGTGCCAGTGAGGTGGTGGCTATTTAATGCATGGTTACTCTAAACTGAAAATTGACTTGTACACAGATTGTTGGCCTGTGGGCTACATTGTGTAAACCAGGGATGGGCAACTTTGTAGGGGGTGGGGGCCACAGAAAATTTGAAGTCAACATGAGAAGCCACAGTTGCTTGCGGGTCTGCATACCCGCATGTGCAAAGTTAATTGTGTGCAATTGTACACATTTTGCCATGGGGTATAGAGAAAATGTTGCAGTTTTAAAGCAGGTTTGCTGCAATTGTACACATTTTGCCATAGGGTGGAAAGAAATGTTTGCAGTTTTAAATATATCTGAGTGAGATTGACGAACAAAATCAATGGGGGCCCCCCCGGCCGGTAATTCGACAGCTGCCCGCAAGACTAATTTACCGATGTAAAAAAATGTTAGCTGACATGGTCTAATTGAGTGACTATCAGACACTTAGATAAAAAAATAAAAAAACTGCTGATGGACAACCACATTGTGAAATTGCAACCTGTATTCTATTTTAACTTGCAACAGTGAGTTGAGACCCCGACTGAGTTTCAAATATTATTTTTTTGTTTTTATATTGATCTGAGAGCCGCCAGTTGCTTGCCCCTGGTGTAAACCAAGCCAGACACAATATTGATTGGGAACCCCTGAAACAGAACTAAAATGGGAATACAGTTGTCACAATGTTATAGGGAGGTGGCACAGTTGAAAAAACACATGAAATGAAGGTTCTGGTGGTGTGTGTCGACAAGACTAATCCGCTTGTTTTGTTCCTCAGAAATCTTGGCCACAACAAGTTGACAGCCATTGATGTCGGAGTCTTCTCAAACCTCCCAAACCTACGAGAGCTGTAAGTACCTCAGACCTCTCTGTCTCTCTGTCACTGTCTGTGTGTGTGTGTGTGTGTGTGTGTGTTCATCTTCTCTCAACCAGGAGTTTCCCTTTGCTGTGTGTGTGGGGACTGGGCTCAGCCTTTTCAATGGCTGTCATTTAGAACAGAATAGGATCGATTGACAAGCAGACAACTAATCTATGAATGCATTGGGGCGGCAGGTAGCTGAGTGGTTAAAGCGTTGGGCCAGTAACCGAAAGATTTCTGGATCGATTTCCCGAGCAGACAAGGTACAAATCTGCCGTTCTGCCCCTGAACAAGGCAGTTAACCCACTGTTCCCCGGTAGGCCGTCATTGTAAATAAGAATTTGTTCTTACCTGACTGGCCTAGTTAAATAAAGATTTTTTTGTTAAATACACACACACAAAAAAAAATCTCTTCACAATGTGCTTCACCTTCACTTCCTAGTGAGCATGCGTGCGCATGTCTGGCTGTGTGTCTATGCAGTGCTGTGTGTTTAGGCTAATAAAATAATTTATTTTAGCGATAGGCCTAGCAGGCTTCCCAATGCTAGCGTTAGAGGGGGCATCAATGATGTTCTTACTGGACAGTACCCTGAACACACACTGCAGTAGATCGGCATCTCACACAATCACTTACTCTCACCATAATAGTCAGGCCCCTTACTGATATATGGTACATTTATTCTCAGTCACATTATCTTATCCTTGGATGTGTTGTTTTGAAATTAGTCCAATTGAGGATATTAAGCTTTCTCCATCTACCGACACCACGCAGGCCGAAACCTGGCTTGTGAATATCTGATATGCTCAAGAGGGTCTATCTTCAACCCAGGCAGGGAGGCCACAGACACTGACACCTGTCAGAGCCCAAGTGCCCACTCTAGCCTGACACGGCTTCATCCATCCATGTTTTTACGCGCAAGCAATTCTGTTCTATATGAATGATTCAGATGCACTCTGCCACCATGTTGATCCAACCATGTGAGGCAACCTCATGTCCTCAAGTTCACTTCCAAATACAACTTGGTCAGTCAATTCACACCAGTGTTATCTCAATATAGTGTTCTGTTACTTTCTCCTCTTCATCCATTCTGTCCTCTAACATCACTGCCTCTATGTTTCCCTCAGGCGCCTGGACCATAATGAGCTGACGTCCATCCCTGATCTAGGACCGGCTGTGTCTCAGATTGCTTCCCTCTACCTGTGAGTACACATTTAATTTACCACCATGAGGATGTCAAGCTGGCATCACACTGTCCCTCGCCGAATTGTCAATGTTTGTTTGAGTGCAAGTTTAGTTATGACCAAGAATACGAGTGAGACACTCTTTCTAGTTGAATTGCTAAGCTATGACGGTCGTATGGTGTAACGTTGACCATGCGGAGCACTAAGAAAGTGTTCCAGAGTTCTATCCTGGTTAAAGTTGTGAAACTCTGCCTGGAGGGACTGCCTATGCTGGCATCTCACATGAGATTTACTGTCCTATTTGGAAAGAGAGGCTGTGTGTGTGTGTGTGCGTGCTGTGAGCCTAGTGGCCCCCTCGACAGACACACACAATTGTGACACTGTCCTGCTTGCTTGGCTTACAGAGTTAGTAAGTATTTGTTGTTTTCCCGACAGTTCACCTCTCATGGTGGCTAAGGAACATTCAATAATCTCACTCAACCTCAAACAGGAGAGAAAGCCCATAGGTTCGGTCTTAACCGTTACCATTAAAGACAATTTGCAGCCTGCTTGTCTGTTGGAATAACACCCACTTCAATGCACTCACTCGTGGTTGTAACAGTCCAGCAGGTTCCTGTAAAACTGACCATCACTATGCATCACTTTCAGTGCCTCTCCCTATGTATCATCTGTCGGCCCCTCAAAATAGCCTGTGTAGTGTTCTCACTAACTGTCTCTAAGCACTTTCTGTCAGATTTGTGACCGTTCTAATTCAGCGATATGTGAAAGTTCCTGTCAAACAGGATACAGTTGAAGTCGGAAGTTTACATACACTTAGGTTGGAGTCATAACCTCTTGAAACTCTGGGGGCAGTTTTTAATTTTTTGGATGAAAAACGTTCCCGTTTTAAACAAGATATTTTGTCACAAAAAGATGCTCGACTATGCATATAATTGACAGCTTTGGAAAGAAGACACTCTGATGTTTCCAAAACTGCAAAGATATTGTCTGTGAGTACCACAGAACTGATGTTACAGGCGAAACCCAGATACAAATCAAATCAGGCAGTGTCGCATTTTTTGAAACAGCCTCATGCCAATGACTCCTTATATGGCTGTGAATGAGCTACGAATGAGCTTACGTTTTCCACGCATTTGCTATCTAACTGGGAGTCTCCTGAGTGAAAGCATCTGAAGTTCTTCAAAGGTAAATGATTTAATTTGGTTGCTTTTCTTATTTTCGTGAAAATGTTGCCTGCTGCCAGCAGAGCCTAGCATAGCATTATGCCATGATAAACTTACACAAATGCTTGTCTAGCGTTGGCTGTAACGCATATTTTGAAAATCTGAGATGACAGTGTTGTTAACAAAAGGCTAAGCTTGTGTTTGAATATATTTATTTCATTTAATTTGTGATTTTCATGAATATGAAAAGTTGCGTTATGCTAATGCACTTGAGGCTATGATTATGCTCCCAGATACGGGTTTGCTCGTTGCAAGAAAAACTCGTTTTCAACCGCTCCACAAATTTCTTGTTAACAAACTATAGTTTTAGCAAGTCGGTTAGAACATCTACTTTGTGCATGACACAAGTCATATTTCCAATAGTTGTTTACAGACAGATTATTTCACTTATAACTCACTGTATCACAATTCCAGTGTGTTAGAAGTTTACATACACTAAATTGACTGTGCCTTTAAACAGCTTTGAAAATGTCAGAAAATGATGTCATGGCTTTAGGAGCTTCTGATAGGCTAATTGACATAATTTTAGTCAATTGGAGGTGTACCTGTGTATGTATTTCAAGACCTACCTTCAAACTCAGTGCCTCTTTGCTTGACATCATGGGAAAATCAAAAGAAATCAACCAAGATCTCAGAAAAAAAATTGTAGACCTCCACAAGTCTGGTTCATTCATGGGAGAAATTTCCAAATGCCTGAAGGTACCACGTTCATCTGTACAAACATTAGTACGTAAGTATAAACACCATGGGACCACGCAGCCGTCATACCGCTCAGGAGGGAGATGTGTTCTGTCTCCTAGAGATGAACGTACTTTAGTGCGAAAAGGACCTTGTAAAGATGCTGGAGGAAACCGGTACAAAAGTATCTATATCCACAGTAAAACGAGTCCTATATCGACATAACCTGAAAGGCCGCTCAGCAAGGAAGAAGCCACTGCTCCAAAACCACTATAACAAAGCCAGACTACGGTTTGTAACTGCACATGGGGACAAAGATTGTACTTTTTGGAGAAATGTCCTCTGGTCTGATGAAACAAAAATGGAACTATTTGGCCATAATGACCATCGTTATGTCTGGAGGAAAAAGGGGGAGGCTTGCAAGCCGAAGAACACCATCCAAACCGTGAAGCACCGGGGTGGCAGAATCATGTTGTGTGGGTGCTTTGCTGCATTAGGGACTGGGGCACTTCACAAAATAGATGGCTTCATGAGGAAGGACAATTATGTGGATATATTCAAGCAACATTTCCCGACATCAGTCAGGAAAGTAAAGCTTGCGAGCAAATGGGTCTTCCAAATGGACAATAACCCCAAGCATACTTCCAAAGTTGTGGTAAAATGGCTTAAGGACAACAAAGACATGGTATTGGAGTGGCCGTCACAAAGCCCTGACCTCAATCCTATAGAAAGTTTGTGGGCAGTACTACAAAAGTGTGTGTGAGCGAGGAAGCCTACAAACCTGACTCAGTTACACCAGCTCTGTCAGGAGGAATGGGCCAAAATTCACCCAACTTATTGTGGGAAGCTTTTGGAAGGCTACCCGAACCGTTGGACCAAGTTAAACAATTTAAAGGCAATGCTACCAAATACTAATTGAGTGTATGTAAACTTCTGACCCACTGGGAATGTGATGAAAGAAATAAAAGCTGAAATAAATCATTCTCTATACTATTATGCTGACATTTCACATTCTTAAAATAAAGTGTTGATCCTAGCTGACCTAAGACCGGGATTTTATACTAGGATTGAATGTCAGGAATGGTGAAAAACGGAGTTTAAATGTATTTGGCCAAGGTGTATGTAAACCTCCGACTTCAACTGTATGTTGGAGGTTTAGTTTGAAGAGAAATAATCTGCTTTGTTTTCTGTGAGTTGTCATTGCCTCTTAAAGTATTCTGCTTGATTCTAGGTCACTGTAAAGCCTCAAGGTTTTCATTTAGGCTATGTGTTTGAAGTGACTGCTAGTTCAGGAGACTGCAGTTCGTAGCTCTACTCTCTGCTCGGGACAAGCTTCTTTTTTTGGCCTGATTCTCAGCCTGTTGCTATGGGAAGCTCAGTGCATGATGGGAAGAGGCATATCTTTCCAAAGCTGCAGAGCTGAAAGGAGTAGAACCTGCAGCTGGAGCTGTCACTCACAGGGCTTACTGTAAAAAGGTGACAGGAAGGGTTGGGGGATGGGAAAGGGCTGGCTCAGGATGACATCACTGTTACCGCCACAAGGTGGGCGTTTTGAGGTGGGAAGTACTGGAGCTCAGGTTTTGCCCACAAGTAACCCCACCTCACCCAGCTCCCTGTCTGCCCCCCACCTTCTGGTCTGTTTGTTAGGCTGATCCTGGCTGGATGGAAGTGGGGCCTAAATTCCTCTGCCTGTGGTGGAGAGCGGCAGGAATGCTGTCTGACAGCAGTGCTGTGTGAGACTGCAGCCGCAGAGCGAGGGGGAGAGAGGAAGGAGAGAGAAAGGGTGCTAGAACAGAGGGTTGTCTGTCAACATCCCCTGACCTGCGCTGGCTTCTCTCTGGGCTGAGAGGAGAGGAAGAGCTGATGGCCACAGTGAGACCAGCCTCTGTGCTCCACTCTTATGTTATCCCTTCAACCAGCTGGCCTCCTCTCCTCCAACAGAGTTTCTGAAGCATCGTGTGGTGATTCTCTCTGACAACACCAGGCACTTTCTTGTTTTCTCTGTCTCGCTACCTCTCTCTCTCTCTCCCCATATCACTCGTTCTCTCTCCCACACGCCCAACGGTTCTTTTGATCCTCTAACTTGTGGAGTTCATCATGCAGATCAGCCAGAGCGGCCCTAACCAGCTAATCTGTGTGGCTGCGGGGCTTTGGCTTGGATTAATCACTGCTCTCTGATCAGCCATGGCCCCACCCCGGCCCGGGGCTCCCACACTCCCACAATGCACCTGGCATCCTGCTCTCCCAGAATGCAGCAGGGCTCCCACGCTCCAACAATGCCACAGCAGGCCACCAAACCCCCATAGAATCACATGGGCCAGGGGAGAGTGAGACTTCTCCATTGTCCGGCATCCGCCCTTCCAACTTCAAAGAGAGGTGTCAAAACAACTCCATGAAAATCACATGGTTAATGGGATGAAATGATTTAAAATAACTGTTCTATTGTCCTCATTCCCAACATCAAAACGAGGTAGAATCCACACAGATCACAGTGGAAATGGGAGAAAGGGCAGCAGTGTAAACACTTTTGTTATCAGCACCCTCAACATCAAAAGCGGTGTCAAAACCGACCCTAGGAAAATCAAATGGCTAAATGGATGATGAGATTTGGAATAAAGGGATCTGTTGAATGTACCACAGACATCAAAGAGAGAGGGAAAGCCAACCCCCAAAATTGCATTGGCAATGAGATGATCAGTTTTTATATTAACAAACGTATTGTCTGCATCCCCCAACATCAAACATCACAGCCCCCGTCCCACCCCAGTCCCCACCTCTCCCCTCGCCCATCCTCTGAGTATCACACAGCTGGACTATTTTGGCTGTGGGAGAATGGGGTTGAGGAAAGTAAGAATGAGGAACTGTACTTGGAGAGAGAAGAGAGGGGAAGGGAGAGCGGGACATTGTAGTTAGCATCTGAGAGACGGAGAGATCCAAGCCAGCCTCGCCCTCCTGCTTGAGCCAAGACTGCCTAGTTTTTCCCAGCAAGGGTCAGCAGCTGTTGACCCTTCCTCACCCTCCCTCCTCACCCCTCCCTCCCTGTTCAGTAGAGCCTCAGTTCTCCCCCTGTCAGTCAGTCTCCCTAAGCCTTCCTCTCTGTCTCTGGGCTTCCCAGGGGCTTCATGTAGGTCAGGGAGGAGAGGGAGGGCCTGAGACTCATCCTAAACCCTTTTCACCACTGTTTATCCAGGTGGGCTCTGGGCTGCTGTGGGACCCCACTCCCCTCATGGCCCAGAGTAAAGGGTCTACAGAGGGTCTTACTTGACCATCTGTGTGTGTGTGTGTGTGTTTGGTGTTTTGCTGCAGTTTGTCTGCCGGGACACCTTTCTGGAAACACCAGAGGACAAACGTCCAATTTTTACCAAACACTGTTTGATGCTGGGTCTGGGAGTTGACTCTAAATTAGGTTCCTTGTGTCGTTTTACTCATGGCATGGGCTTTATTTGAAGTCAAATGTCATGTTGATTTCAGTTAGCGAAGAGACTAGGAATGTTACTGACCCTGATCCTCTTGAGGAGACAGGAATTCCAGGCAGGGATCAGCAGTTCCTGGCGTGTGTGCTGTTGGGTTCAGGTCACATGGAGGGTGGTGTGTCAGAGAAGGGGGTCAGTAACACTAGCCGTAGTGTCAGGGAGGTGCTACCGAGGCTGGGGTGTATACCGTATTTTAGTGTAGAACGGTGTTGATGCATGTACTGGTTGGGGTTTTTACGTTACCTATGACAGTATATCAATGTTTGGTTTGTTAATTGTGTTACGCTACTACACCGTGTGTAATGTCTGTTTTTATAGTTTGCTCCGTGTGCTACTTACGTGGTCTCGCCCTCCCTCCTTCCACCCACACCAAGCCCCACCCCGGTCACACATGGAAAGCAGGTTTTACTTTACCACGAGTCACAACTACTTGCAGTTCACATGCACTGACAGTCTGCATGGTCAATGCTGCAGATGCAACAAGATGTTGGTGAAAACTATGCTCCTTTCCAATTTGCTGAATATAATTTGTTTAAAATTTAAATGTAGCTTTTATTTAACTAGGCATGTCCATTAAGAACAAATTCTTATTTAGAATGAAGGCTTTACCCGGACGACGCTGGGCCAATTGTGTCTGCCCTATGGGTCTCCCAATCTCGGCTGGATGTGGTACAGCCTGGATTCGTACCAGGAACGGCAGTGACGCCTCTTGCACTGAGATACAGTGCCTGAGACCGCTGCGCCACCCGGGAGCCCAAAATTACCCTATTAGTTTATGTATCTTACGGTCTGCAAACTGTTAGTTTCTCTTCTTAGCAAGTTGTGGCAAAAATAAATTGTCCGCCGTTAATGCTAATCACCAGCTAGGTAACTTGCTAAATGTACTTAGTCCGAGCAAAGTCCGAGCAAAGTTAGCTAGCTAACACAGCCTGATACCAGTGCTGGTGTAGGCCTAAATTAGCATTTTGTTTGTGCAACGGTAGATATAGTCTAAATCAGAGAGGAATAGGCAAAGAGCGCATATTTTAGCCACATCAAAGCTATATCAAGTAAGGGAAGGTATTTAATGTAAAAACTAATTTGGGTCTATTGGAAAACACTGACCAACACTTTGGTTCCTACCCTGTCACAATACCCACTCCCTGGCTTTTTCATTCATTGTCATGTCAAACAACACGGTATTCAAAGTGTCCATTATATTCCAACTTTTGGTTGACGTTTTATTGAACAGTATAAAACAGAATGGACAAAGTTCCATTTCAAAACACTTCATGTATATGTTTCCACCCTAGGGTCATGCACCACTTTTATTATTCAAAAAAGAGAAAATACCATCAAATACAGTTGTACTGCCTAAAATACGTAAAATATTGTGAAATTACATTTTGGCCATATCGCCCCGCCTTAATGTGGTATGTGTGTCATTGAGCACAGACTTTCATCCCTGCTCGGGTAGCACTGGCCTTCAGTGGCTCTGCCTGCAATGGCAGGCTGAGGAAGAGTCAACCATTTGGATAACCTGAAAGAAGTCTGTATCTGTTTTCTATCTGTGTCCGTGTGGATTTGTCTTTGTTTTGTATCTGTCTGTTCACGTGTTTGTGTGCGTAGGTCTATATACATCTGTGTGGGAGTTTTGTCTTTTGTGTACTGACTGTGTGTATATCTTTCTGTTTAGTGTGTCTGTGTGTGTGGCGCGGGGGAGGTCTGTATGCACATGTGTGTGTCTTTGTTATTTGCCCCTGTGCCAGTACTGGGCATAGGTACACAGGGGGAAGTGACTGGGATTCCTGTCCAGCTCTGTCCCTGTCCATCTGTCTGTCTGCAGGCTGTAGCTCAGAGGTGGATTTTTCCCATTCCTTCCAGCCAACACCAAAATAAACCACAGATGTGGAGAGACTGTGACCGACCATTCCTGCAGAGCAGAGAGCAGGCCAAAATACAAACGAGCTTTTTAAAAACTCTTTCTCAGGCCTCCTACTGCAGGATTAACTGGACTGTCAGGAGGGACAGAGATAGACAGTGCTTAAAATGTAAGTCCTTTTGTATAGCCAAGTCTTCCTCCATTTGATTTGGAAGTAGTCGGTTACATTTAACACCAATAAACAAGCCATGAACATCATAGTCACAAAAAATACCTTCTCTGATGAAGCTTTGCTTGGATCTGTGTTTGTTGTAGTAAGACCATGTGTTGCTCAGGGTTGGATTGGTGTCTGTTGTTCAGGGTTGGGGTCTTGCTCAGGGTTGGGTTGGTGTCTGTTGGTGACCTTTACTTGAGCCCAAGCATCAGTATCAGTGAATGTTAACCTCTATGGCTCATCAAACTCTCAATAATTTGTTCTTAACTGTATTGCCTAGTTAAGTAAAGGTTAAATCAATTTTTAAGTGGCTAAAACTTTGCTCAACTTGGCTTTATCCAAGTGCTCTGAGAGAATAATTGGCTCATCAATCCAGTGTTCCATGACCCTTGGGAGAGTTTATAGAGGACCAGTGAGCAGGGATACTCTGTGTGCTCTGTTCCTTAGTGGGTTTGGAGAAGAGGAGCGTTTGTGTGTGCTTTACTACTGCTTCTATAACAAACATCTGAAGTTGGTTGTTAAGACTAGAAGCTTTGTTGTTCTTCTCCTGGTGTTCCTCTCCTCAGGTTCCGAACACATCTTATCCCATGAAGATATACCCAACAAAAATATAAACGCAACATGTAAAGTGTTGGTTTCATGAGCTGAAATGACAGATCCCAGACATGTTCCTTATGCACAAAAAGCGTATTTATTTAAAATGTTGAGCACAAATGTGTTTACATCCCTGTTAGTGAGCATTTCTCCTTTGCCAAGATAATCCATCCACCTGATAGGTGTGGCATATCAAGAAGCTGATTAAACAGCATGATCATTACACAGGTGCACCCTGTGTAGGGACAATAAAAGGCCACTCTAAATTTTGCAGTTTTGTCACACAACACAATACCACAGATGTCTGAAGTTATGAGGGAACGTGCAATTGGCGTGCTGACTGCAGGAATGTCCAACCAAGCTTTTGCCAGAGAATTGAATGTTAATTTCACTACCATATGCTGCCTCCAACGTTGTTTTAGAGAATTTGGCAGTACGTCCAACCAGCCTCACAACAGCAGACCATGTGTAACCACGCCAGCCCAGGACCTCCACATCCAGCTTTTTCACCCACAGGATCATCTGTGGGGGGGGGGGGGTCTAAGGAGTATTTTGGTTTGTAATAAAACCCATATGTGGGGGAAAAACATTATGACTGGCTGGGCCTGGCTCCCCAGTGGCAATGCCCCTGCCCCGTCATGTCAAATGCATAGATTAGGGCCTAATTTATTTATTTAAATTGACTGATTTCCTTATGAACTGTAAATTGTTGCGTTTATATATTTGTTCAGTAGAGTTTTCTCCTAACAGTTTTGTTGTTTTCTTCCAGACACCACAATAAGATCCGCACCATCGATGGGAGGCGGATGAGAGACCTGATCTCCGTGGAAACCCTGGACCTGAGCAACAATGACATCACTGAAGTCAGAGTTCAAGGTTTCCCGGCAGGTCTCCAGATCAAAGACCTGTAAGATCATCCTCTTAGCTCTCACGTCAAACCTTCTCTCCACATTTCTCCTGTAGGAAATAAGAAATGCCGAGCCAAAGTTATCAGGATAGGTCTAATTCTTGTCCATTTGAGGATCCCTGACAATTTGCTATTTTGTCTTCCAGGTACCTGAGCAACAACAAGATACAGTTCCTGGAGGCCGGTGCTCTGGACCAGCTCTCCTCCACCCTGCAGGTTCTGAGACTGAGTCGGAACCGCATCTCTCAGGTCCCTGTCAAAGGCTTCCAGCTGCCCAAGCTCACCCAACTGTGAGTACTGTGCCATACCACCCCCACAGACACCTCTCGGCTCACTGAAAAACATGTTTGTAAACTCTCCCTATTCGCCTTCTAGCCTTTCCTCAACCACCATGAGAGACACAACCAAATGGACCCTGGGCCAGTTGTTAAAGAGAGAGTGTATAGTCCCCACACAGACATTGGAGGGAGAAGAACATTGGAAAGTTGGAAAGATCTATGGCGGCTAACTCGTTTGACAGTCCCCTTTGTTGAGGAGACTGTGACCCGTGTGACCCTCTCCCCTCCAGTGTAGCAGCATTGGTAACATCAGACTGATACCATGGCAGATTTTTGTCCACTGTCCTGTGTCCATGGTAGGCTAGCTCTCTCCTCTCTCAGAGCCCTGCTCTCTGTCATTGTCTTCCCCTCCCCTGCAGCATGGGGCTAGGGCTGACCCATCCTGCAGCATGGGGCTAGGGCTGACCCATCCTGCAGCATGGGGCTAGGGCTGACCCATCCTGCAGCATGGGGCTAGGGCTGACCCATCCTGCAGCATGGGGCTAGGGCTGACCCATCCTGCAGCATGGGGCTAGGGCTGACCCATCCTGCAGCATGGGGCTAGGGCTGACCCATCCTGCAGCATGGGGCTAGGGCTGACCCATCCTGCAGCATGGGGCTAGGGCTGACCCATCCTGCAGCATGGGGCTAGGGCTGACCCATCCTGCAGCATGGGGCTAGGGCTGACCCATCCTGCAGCATGGGGCTAGGGCTGACCCATCCTGCAGCATGGGGCTAGGGCTGACCCATCCTGCAGCATGGGACTAGGGCTGACTCATCCTGCAGCATGGGGCTAGGGCTGACCCATCCTGCAGCATGGGGCTAGGGCTGACCCATCCTGCAGCATGGGACTAGGGCTGACCCATCCTGCAGCATGGGACTAGGGCTGACCCATCCTGCAGCATGGGGCTAGGGCTGACCCATCCTGCAGCATGGGGCTAGGGCTGACCCATCCTGCAGCATGGGGCTAGGGCTGACCCATCCTGCAGCATGGGGCTAGGGACCCATCCTGCAGCACCCATCCTGCAGCATGGGGCTAGGGCTGACCCATCCTGCAGCATGGGGCTAGGGCTGACCCATCCTGCAGCATGGGGCTAGGGCTGACTCATCCTGCAGCATGGGACTAGGGCTGACTCATCCTGCAGCATGGGGCTAGGGCTGACTCATCCTGCAGCATGGGGCTAGGGCTGACTCATCCTGCAGCATGGGGCTAGGGCTGACCCATCCTGCAGCATGGGACTAGGGCTGACCCATCCTGCAGCATGGGACTAGGGCTGACCCATCCTGCAGCATGGGGCTAGGGCTGACTCATCCTGCAGCATGGGACTAGGGCTGACTCATCCTGCAGCATGGGGCTAGGGCTGACTCAACACTCCCACTCTGGGGAGAAAAGACACACGTAACGGGAGTCTCCTCCATTGTAGACATGGCTTCCTTCTCTCCACAGCCCTCCCAGTTTTACCTGGGGGGGTATTGTTCCAACAGGTGTTCCCGGTGACACTGTATCTGAGAATGCTTGTGGCAACATGGAGGACACACAAAGACGCTGTGTGGATGTTTATTGTTCAGCTGTGCTCCTGGGCTGTGATGTTGAAGCTCACACGCCAGGGGCACAGATCCACTGGTACAAAGCTATCGCAGAACTCTTTTGATACAGAAGGCAAAGGGCTTTTTATCTCGCAGGGTCATTTGTATTTTTCCCTTTGCGTGTCCCAGTGAGATTACTCTAAGTACATTGAGAGGTTAACTGTTTACAGTCCATTCTCAACAGAAGTAGTCCTATTTTAGTTTGAGAAGTGAATGCAGATTCCCTGCCCTACAAGTCGGTGCTGTTTTGAGTATTTTTTCTTCGGTGCTCCTATAGTTAACCCTAGCATGGTTAATGAAGGTTTGGGATCATGTGTTGGGGTGCCCAGGTCAGAACGTGACCCTAGTCTGTAAACCCTCACCTCAGCTGTCAGGGGTACACATCGCTGGCCACAGGTGGAATAGATACTTCTGTTTTTGTGGGGCCAAATGGCGTTAGTGTTACTTCAGGGTTTTGTGACCTACCCGCAGGTCCATATTTCTCTCACTCTCGTTTCTCTGCTCATCATTGCATCTCTCTCTCTCTAACTCCTTGCTGTGTTGTCCCGTCCTCCAGTGAGTTGAACAGGAACCGCGTGAGGCAGGTGGAGGGGCTGACCTTCCAGGGCCTGGCCAGTCTGGAGGTCCTCAAGCTGCAGAGGAACAACATTAGCAAGCTCACCGACGGAGCCTTCTGGGGCCTGGCCAAGATGAAAGTGCTGTAAGTTACATACAAACATACGGCTCCTAACTCCCTGCCGAGCCTTTAGGACTAATTCAGATCAGTTGCACTCAAGAACTTGTAGGACCACTTTCTCCTACTCCACTCATAGGAGTTTCCAATCTTAACAATTGTTTCACAAGCAACTCTATGCTCTTCTTATGAGCTGAACTATAAAATTGTGATTGGACAACCTGTAATGTCCTTATTCTTGTTTGATACCAAACTACATTACCCCTAATGCCTAGTCTGAACCTGTTTCTGTGACCAACTCCTCCCCTGCAGTCACCTGGACTACAACAGCCTGAGGGAAGTGAACAGTGGCTCCCTATACGGCCTTTCCTCTTTGCTGCAGCTCTTCCTCAGCAACAATTCCATCTCCCACATCAACCCAGATGGCTGGAGGTTCTGCCAAAGGCTACGTGAACTGTGAGTATTCTGAGTGGCATGTCAGAAACCTCCAAACCCAGGTTAACCAGAGCACTAAAAACCTCCCAATCCTTGTAACTATAGCAACCAGCCCTACCTCATCCCCAGCCACTGAGAAACAAACTACACTATTCATCCCCTGGCCTTCAGCTCCGGACCACAAGGTCTTACCCACAGCCTCCAACCATCAACCTCCCGTCTCATCTCGTTGTTCCCCTACCACAACCTATACCTGAATCTGTTCCCCGTCGCGCCCCTCCGTTTACCTTCACCAGAGCTACATGAGTCGCTTCGCGTTCAATACCACATGATAAGCCTGTTTATCCCATAATAAGCGGTAGGATTGACAGTACTTAAGCCCTCTCTGTATTCCCATCTCTCAGTCAGGTTGGTAAAGAGCGCGCAACCCTCTGTTGGTATGGATACAGGATAATTGCAGGGGGATATCCCTGTCTAATGAAGGAGATATTATTACTATGGCAACCTGTGGTTGGTTGACATACTTTAACCACTGTACTACTGTAGAGCTCCGCTCTGATCAGGCGTCGCTAACTGTACCATAAGGCTGTCTGTCAGGCTCCTGTGTGTCTGCGCACTGTGTCACTGTCACTGTGTGTGTGTGTGTGTGTGTGTGAGAGAGACAGATTGCCCTGTGTATCTGTGTTGCCGACTCACTGGACTCAGTGCGAGACCGGGGTTATATGATTTTATTAGCGGGGCCATGATGACTGTGATATCAGAAGGATACCGGAGGACAGTGGCTCGGTTAGCCCTCTGGTGTAGCAGAGAAGCCGTCTTTATGACCTACAGGTTATTACATTCCGGATGAGACTGCAGCCTGCCTGACGGTGCATCACAGAGACTGACCACACATGACTGACCACCCTAGACCCCCTCAGCGAGGCGAAGCCCAGTCACTCACACAACAGACCATTTGAACACGCTCCCTGATAAACAAGCCATATTTATCACCACGGACACGCCGTGTACCTACTTAGACAAGACCATAACTCTGGGAAAAGATGCCTTGAGAAGTGTCCATTTGTCCAACCGGAAATGTACATGCATTTTAAATGGTTTGTGTTCTGACTCCTTATCAAGCATGATAGGAAACTGCTGTGGATGAACAGATATTGAGCTGACGCCACAGTGGAAAAATACATCCAGAGGCACAAAGACATTGAATAAAGCTATATAAAGTAGAGAATAATGACGTGGGGTAGGTTAGGTT
Source organism: Oncorhynchus masou masou (assembly GCF_036934945.1). Classification (NCBI taxonomy): domain Eukaryota; kingdom Metazoa; phylum Chordata; class Actinopteri; order Salmoniformes; family Salmonidae; genus Oncorhynchus; species Oncorhynchus masou. Next base: position 43,114,295 of record NC_088217.1, on the reverse strand, counting down.
ACCGTAGTGCTGTGCCAACTTGTCCTTCTGGTCCAAGCCTTATACCGTATGTATCTCGCTCTCCTCTCCTCCTGCAGGAATCTGTCCTACAACAACCTGAGTCGTCTGGATGAGGGCAGCCTAGCGGTGCTAGGGGACCTCCACACCCTCCGTCTGGGGCATAACGCCATCAGCCACATCACCGAGGGGGCCTTCAGGGGCCTCAAGGCCCTGCGCCTCCTGTAAGTCCTCCTCCTGACTGCTCCTGGAGCACACACACCTAATGGTTCCACACTGTAGACCTATCTTATGTGACTCATTTAAGAACAATACAATATTGGCATCTGCAAATGTATTCATGTGGATTCAATATTCAATATAGCTTCATTAAGCCCCTCAGGAGCCATTCAGAAAGTGAGTTTAGCTGCTGTTTGTTTTTTAGACCATTGCTTCAAAACAGATCTAGTTTGTGTCCATGTAATATTAATGTGTATCTGTTTACCAGGTGTGCATGCGTCACTATTGTCACGGTTTTAGTTTGTGAGAACTTTTATTTTGGTGCGTCTGTTTTCGTCTTCCCTCTTTGTTTGGACCGTTGGTTCCCATCGATATTGGATGCACATGTGTTCCCTGTCATTTGTCTCCCTGGAGATTCTTGCCTTTTTTTAAACGGAGCAGTGAAAAGCAGTATGGGAGAGTGACTTCTTCCCCCCCCACCCTCTATACAGACTTTTGAACAGGCGGAAAGAGAGGCTTCCTGAAAGCGAAGGCCTTCTACTAACGTCTTTTTGGCCCGGGATCTTCCCAGAGAGTCAGAGAAAAGAGTCGGGCCTTTGCTTTCTCACAGTGGGGTGACAAGCCATATACAGGCCTTTCTCTGCTAGTGCAGAGGGAGCGTTGGGCTGGGGGGAGGGGGTTCAGCTGTGTGAGAGGCCCTCTGTTTGGCTCCCCTCTCTGATGCTGTTTCTTTCTTCCTTTCTTTCTTGGTCTCTTTCTTTCCTTTCTTACTTGGTTGCTTTGTTTCGCCTGTTCGTACCCTTTCCCCCCTTTTTTTGCAGTCTTCTTTTTACTTCCTATTCCCATTATGCTCACCCCATTTCTTCTTCGCTCTCCTTCCCTCTCTTTCTGAGGCAGGTCTAATCTAATCAGTGAAGCGCTGGGTAGGCGCGGGCCCTGGCTGTAAGGGAGCTGAGGCAGCTTTAATTGGGTAGCGCTGCTGGCCGTAGAGGCGTGGGGCTGGAGGTTCGCGGTGGGTGTGAATGCCCAGAAACGTCGAGCCTTTCCGCCGGGGGGTCAGTCCTCAGGGGCCCGCGGCCACTGCCTGCATTAAGAAGGCACCGGCCTTTCACGCTCAGCCAGCCAGAAAGAATAGGAAATTGGCAGCCGAGTCCGGCCATGGAGGAAAAGGAACCGAAGGGGATTAGGGAAGGGTGGAGAGGTTGGGAGGGGCTGTGGGTGACCATCAGACTCACAGGATTCTCAGAGTTTGAAAGAAAGTCGGCACAGGGAACAAAGCATGCGATAGAGCGGCGACTCATGTCTTTGTTCGGCTGTTGTTTTTTTGTTTTAAATTATTATTCAAACGGGTCCTTAGGCCCAGATGACTTCAGCCGTTCGAGGTAGCGTGTCAGGAAAGCTAATTAATTGCATTCAACATGTGTTTGGAAACTTCCCGGTGGACTCAAAGTGAAAGCTGTTGTTTTATTGAGTCTCTTTCTGGCTCAGCGTGGGCATGACTAAGGTCTTTCTTCATACTCATTAGGCTCTGAGTCTGTGTTGGGACTGCCATACCTGCCACCACACTCAGGCGCTGACTGTCTGTATCCAAAGGCAATGTGTGCCCGCCAATCTCTCCATGCTGTCATGAATTATACATGATTCTGCCTGCGTTGGGTTTTGTGCCTTCACCTCCCTCCTCACAAAGGAAAGAATGTGCTTGGCTGGCAGAGCAGAGCAGAGCAGGAGAGAGGCTAGCTCTTTAGACCAGGTGCAGAGGGTTTGGGGCGGTTGGAGGGGTAACCTCTGCCAAGGCTACACCATGCTTCAGCTCTGGCAGGCCTGTTTTGCTCTCCTCCTCCTCGATCTACCTTATCCCCTCTTTTTTCTCTCTCTACAGGGAGCTGGACCATAATGACATCTCAGGCACAATAGAGGACACCAATGGGGCCTTCTCTGGACTGGACAGCCTCAACAAGCTGTGAGTATCCCCCCTCCTTCTCTCATCTCCTCTTCCCACTCAGAATCGGTCCCTTTGAGCTGGCTGACCTGCCACTGGTAGGGGATTGTATGCAGCTCTGTGGACAGCTCCTTCAGTCCAGAGTGAAGGGGTTTCTACTGCAATTCCATAGTTCCCTTCTGAGGCCTGTCCACTGCCACTGTCTATATCGAGTTCTCCCAGACCTGGCTTCAGACAGGACGAGCTCCATTCTATCGCTACCCTCCGGGCCCCACACGTCATTTGGAAGTATAACACTGAGAGATGACTTTAAGAGCTGCTCTGAGTTTTATTAGGCTTTTTCATGAAGCTTGCAGATTGACATTCTATTGGCAATTGGCTTGAAACTTGAAACAAGCCTGAATCTGGTTTTCATCTCGGTTTACCAAACTCTAAACTGCTATTGTGTCCAACTTCAGAGGTTGTCTGTTGGTGGGAGTTGAACTGCCTTCACTTGTTGGTTAAACTATGTCAATTTGTTGGGATCTCGCGTGTAACCTTTTAATCACAGCATCTAGACTCAATGTCAAATGTTAGTTAAAGGATGAAGAAACTCAACCACCATAAACATAGAGTCCTAACATACTGGGGCCTAAACAATCCTATGTAAAAGCTGGTGTCCAACCAAGGCTGTTCCCTGTGTGATTGCTAGCCTATTGAAAGGGCTTTTCTATTGGCCTACTGGGGATGATCCTCAGCAGGTCTTTCCGTCTCTAGCCCTGCTCCTCTCTCTCTGCTCCACGGCCCTGCCTGCCTGTTGTTAGGGACTGAGAGAGGGTGAAATTGGGGGGCGGGCTCGGTCATCAACATCAAACACCACATTGGCCCGTCTCCCCGCCCCTTTTGTCCAGTGGTGTAGTGGAGCGTCCCTCCGCAGCCCAACGCTGGCACAATCCCTCCATCCCACCGGAAAACAACACTCACCAACCCTGGGAAAAAACACAGAGAAAGAGGGAGGGGGAGGGACATCCGTGTCCTCCACACACAATATGTCCCTCCCAAATCGGATTGTGAGTATCCCCACATGGGAGAACTTGTGCTCTTAGCTTGTTCTCGGTTAACTTGTGCTCTCACAACAACCACTATTTTCCCATTTTTGTTTTAGGAGTTAAAATATATTAATGTATTGAATGTAGATCTGTTGGGGTGATATCATTCTAGTATTGTTTTTTTACCAGAATGTGATTACTTGAAGAGAATGTGATTGGAAGGAAAGGCTATGTAAATGGCTAGATGTGCAAAATGATGTTGGAAATAAGAGAAGATAAGTTTGATGGAAATGCAGTGACTACCAGTGAGGTGTTGTTCTCCTCTGTACTGAGGCCTGTTCAGCCCGTCTCCCTGTGTAGGGTCCAGAACCACGGGGCTCTGGCTGATGTGGGGTCAGTAGAGGCCTGTTCAGCCCATCTCCCTGTGTAGGGTCCAGAACCACGGGGCTCTGGCTGATGTGGCGGTCAGTAGAGTCCTGTTCAGCCCGTCTCCCTGTGTAGGGTCCAGAACCACGGGGCTCTGGCTGATGTGGTGGTCAGTAGAGTCCTGTTCAGCCCGTCTCCCTGTGTAGGGTCCAGAACCACGGGGCTCTGGCTGATGTGGGGGTCAGTAGAGTCCTGTTCAGCCCGTCTCCCTGTGTAGGGTCCAGAACCACGGGGCTCTGGCTGATGTGGCGGTCAGTAGAGTCCTGTTCAGCCCATCTCCCTGTGTAGGGTCCAGAACCACGGGGCTCTGGCTGATGTGGTGGTCAGTAGAGTCCTGTTCAGCCCGTCTCCCTGTGTAGGGTCCAGAACCACGGGGCTCTGGCTGATGTGGTGGTCAGTAGAGTCCTGTTCAGCCCATCTCCCTGTGTAGGGTCCAGAACCACGGGGCTCTGGCTGATGTGGCGGTCAGTAGAGTCCTGTTCAGCCCGTCTCCCTGTGTAGGGTCCAGAACCACGGGGCTCTGGCTGATGTGGCGGTCAGTAGAGTCCTGTTCAGCCCGTCTCCCTGTGTAGGGTCCAGAACCACGGGGCTCTGGCTGATGTGGCGGTCAGTAGAGTCCTGTTCAGCCCGTCTCCCTGTGTAGGGTCCAGAACCACTGGGCTCTGGCTGATGTGGCGGTCAGTAGAGTCCTGTTCAGCCCGTCTCCCTGTGTAGGGTCCAGAACCACTGGGCTCTGGCTGATGTGGCGGTCAGTAGAGTCCTGTTCAGCCCATCTCCCTGTGTAGGGTCCAGAACCACTGGGCTCTGGCTGATGTGGCAGTCAGTAGAGTCCTGTTCAGCCCATCTCCCTGTGTAGGGTCCAGAACCACGGGGCTCTGGCTGATGTGGCGGTCAGTAGAGTCCTGTTCAGCCCATCTCCCTGTGTAGGGTCCAGAACCACGGGGCTCTGGCTGATGTGGTGGTCAGTAGAGTCCTGTTCAGCCCGTCTCCCTGTGTAGGGTCCAGAACCACGGGGCTCTGGCTGATGTGGCGGTCAGTAGAGTCCTGTTCAGCCCGTCTCCCTGTGTAGGGTCCAGAACCACGGGGCTCTGGCTGATGTGGGGGTCAGTAGAGTCCTGTTCAGCCCATCTCCCTGTGTAGGGTCCAGAACCACGGGGCTCTGGCTGATGTGGCGGTCAGTAGAGTCCTGTTCAGCCCGTCTCCCTGTGTAGGGTCCAGAACCACGGGGCTCTGGCTGATGTGGCGGTCAGTAGAGTCCTGTTTAGCCCGTCTCCCTGTGTAGGGTCCAGAACCACGGGGCTCTGGCTGATGTGGTGGTCAGTAGAGTCCTGTTCAGCCCGTCTCCCTGTGTAGGGTCCAGAACCACTGGGCTCTGGCTGATGTGGCGGTCAGTAGAGTCCTGTTCAGCCCGTCTCCCTGTGTAGGGTCCAGAACCACGGGGCTCTGGCTGATGTGGGGGTCAGTAGAGTCCTGTTCAGCCCATCTCCCTGTGTAGGGTCCAGAACCACGGGGCTCTGGCTGATGTGGCGGTCAGTAGAGTCCTGTTCAGCCCGTCTCCCTGTGTAGGGTCCAGAACCACGGGGCTCTGGCTGATGTGGCGGTCAGTAGAGTCCTGTTCAGCCCGTCTCCCTGTGTAGGGTCCAGAACCACGGGGCTCTGGCTGATGTGGCGGTCAGTAGAGTCCTGTTTAGCCCGTCTCCCTGTGTAGGGTCCAGAACCACGGGGCTCTGGCTGATGTGGCGGTCAGTAGAGGTCTGAGCAGAGGTGTGACATCTGTCAGGAGTTGACAGGTCCTGTCCATGACCAGTCATCTGCCTGGAGTCCCCCAAGACCCTGGGTCCCTGGCTGTCCTAAAGAACACCTGATTACCAACAGGAATCTGAGAATGTTCAGCTTGGACAATTTTGGATAGAATTTAAGAAGACGCATCTGAGTCTTGGCTCATCTACCCCAATGGCAATGGTAACCAAACAGATGCACTCCCAATGGTTTTTGAAACATGATTTGTATTTACATTGCACAGTGTAGATTGTCGGTGGGTCCATAATAGAGGGGGAGAGTAAAGGAGGCGTGACTGGATTGAAGTGTTCTCATGCAGGGGTCTGAACTCCGAACCAGCCTCCTGTGTCCACCCGCTTCTCCTGGGAAGGAAGGTGGAGAGAGGAGAGGAAGGCTGGAGGGACGGAAGCGCAGGAGAGGGAGGGTAGAGGGGTGTCTTTTGAAGAGCGGCCCAGATTAGACCCCCAGAAGGGGGCATGCTGCGTGTTCCTTGCTTGAACCGGGCCTTGACAAGGCTGCTTTTATTATTCTACAAGCTGTGTTGTCCCTCAGTGAGACAACCTGCTTTTCATGTGCTCCCCCCTGTCATCGCTATTAAATTCAAATAAAGATAAAAGTGGTCTTTGAAAAGCAGAGCAGGGCCGAGTCCCTCACCCTCCTAATCTCCACACAGTTCGGATTTCCAATACCTCAATCCTCTGCTCTTATCAGATTCAGCCCCACTAATTGTGCCTTTCTCTCCCTCTTCTCCTTCCCTCCCCTTACCCCATTCATCCTCTCTCTTTCTCTCTCTGTGCCTGTTTTTTCTCTCCCCTCTCTCTTTCTCTCCCTCCCCCGTGTTCTCTCCCGTTTATCGGCGCCCTTCATGTTTGGAAATTGCAGAACTCTGTTTGGAAACAAGATCAAGTCAGTGGCCAAGAAAGCCTTCTCAGGACTGGAGGCCCTGGAGCACCTGTGAGTATCCCACAATGCACTGCGCGACCCCGAGATCGGCTGCCAAAAGTAGCTGCCTGAGAGTGCTGCTAGCAATTTAATAGCATCTTTGGAAAAGGAGAAGACGGGCAGTTTGTGGGGCCAGCTGCTTCCCTCTCGTTAGAGGCAGCTTCAACTTTGGCCTTTTTTCCTGGTGCAGGGGAACAAAGTTATTGAGCATATGGTCAGTTTCGTAGAATAAATGGAATTTATATAAGTCCCTTCACAGGCTCTGGCCGTTACTTTAAACAGGCTCTGGCCATTAGGAAAAAAGTGATTGAAAAGCTGAGTATCCTTGGTCTGTGATGCCTGAATCTTTGCACCTTGTTTAAAATAAGCCCTTATAAAGAATAAGCCCTTATAAAGAAAGGCACATCGATCCCTGGCTGGCGGTGACACAGCTGTGTGTGTACCAATGTCCCCTTTCTGTCAGTGCTGACAGGCAGCCCTCTGTTTAATGTCACCACAGGAACCTGGGAGAGAACGCCATACGCTCCATCCAGCCAGAGGCCTTCAGCAAGATGAGGAGCCTCAGGAACCTGTGAGTCCGCAATGATGAATACACCTTACAGTTGCAGTCATGGAATAAGTGAATTATGTACAGATCAAAGCTCGTCTATAAAAGAGAGTGAATAGAAGTCGTTAGCCCTAACAGTGTCCCTCCTCTCCCAGACTCATCCAGAGTGACAGTTTCCTGTGTGACTGTCAGCTCAACTGGTTCCCTGAGTGGCTAATGACCCGGGGGCTACAGACTGGCGTAGAGGCTACCTGTGTCCACCCCGAAATCCTGAAGGGTACTAGTGTCTTCCAGGCTCCACCAGAGAGATTTGTCTGTGGTGAGTAGTGTGTGTGTGTGTGTGTGTGTGGGGGGTACAGTTGCTTTCTGTCTGACACAGTGCAGGCAGCAGCTAAGACCAGATTGTGTTTTACATTCCAGCTCGGGGTGTTTACAGTATATGTGTGTATTTGTTTATGTTTGTGTGATTTTCCTTAAATGTCTTGATGTAGTGTGTCTTTGCTTGAGCTACGATGTGCTAATCCTTGTTTGTCTTTATATTTGTGTGTTTGTGTTTAAACTAGACTTTTGTGTATATATCTTCTGTCACTGAGATAAAACATTTGGTTACAAAGAATAATGCTTATCTCATTTTCTTGTCTTCCCTCCGTCTCTCCACTGCCCCCGTCTCTCCACTGCCCCCGTCTCTCCACTGCCCCCGTCTCTCCACTCCCTCCGTCTCTCCACTCCCTCCGTCTCTCTCTCTCCTGTAGATGACCTGCCTAAGCCCCAGATCACGTTGCAGCCAGAGACCACCGTGACGGTTCTGGGTAGTGACGTGCGCCTCACGTGCACGGCAGCCAGCAGCAGCAGCTCACCTATGACCTTCGCCTGGCGCAAAGACCAGGAGCTGCTCCGTCATGCTGAGGTGGAGAACTTCGCCCACCTGCGCGCTAACCACGGGGCGGTGCACGAGGCCGGGGGGGTGATGGAGTACACCACCATTTTGCACCTGCGTCATGTGACCTTCGCCCACGAGGGCCGATACCAATGTATCATCACCAACCACTTTGGCTCCTCCTACTCCACCAAGGCCCGCCTTACTGTCAACGGTACGCTACCAGGCCCTGAAGGGTTAACGGTCTCCCTGTATGACTGGTTTATCTAAAAATCTAGTTTTATTTGTCACACATGCTGGATACAACAGGTACCGTACCGTGAAATGCTTCCTTACGAGTCCTAAAACCAACGATGCCATTTTAAGAAAACCGAGTTAAGAACATTTTTACTAAAGTTTTTTAATTTTTTTAAGTAACACTATACAAAAACAATAATGAGGCTATATGCAGGGGGTACCGATACTGAGTCAATGTGGAGGCTGTATGCGGGGAGTATCGATACTGAGTCAATGTGGAGGCTGTATGCGGGGAGTATCGACACTGAGTCAATGTGGAGGCTGTATGCGGGGAGTATCGACACTGAGTCAATGTGGAGGCTGTATGCGGGGAGTATCGATACTGAGTCAATGTGGAGGCTGTATGCGGGGGGTATCGATACTGAGTCAATGTGGAGGCTGTATGCGGGGAGTATCGACACTGAGTCAATGTGGAGGCTGTATGCGGGGAGTATCGACACTGAGTCAATGTGGAGGCTGTATGCGGGGAGTATCGATACTGAGTCAATGTGGAGGCTGTATGCGGGGGGTATCGATACTGAGTCAATGTGGAGGCTGTATGCGGGGGGTATCGGTACTGAGTCAATGTGGAGGCTGTATGCGGGGGGTACCGGTACTGAGTCAATGTGGAGGCTATATGCGGGGGGTACCGATACTGAGTTGATGTGCGGGCGTACAGGTTAATTGAGTTAATTGTTAATGTACAGTAGGTAGGGATAAAGTTACTATGCATAGATAATAAACCGTGAGTGGCAGCAGTGTTTGTGTTAAGGCTGACCCCATTTAGTTGACTGGTCGATTGCTTGGTCGGTAGGCTATTGGTCAACTAAGATTTCTTTAGACGAGCAGCTGCATGGTGCACAAGACACCTGTCTAATTCGCGCCTGTCTCTGTGGACTAATCCATTGCGGAGGCTACGGGATGTCACAGTCCGTCACTCGAAGACAGAGGTGGGCAACTCCAGTCCTCGAGGGCCTGATTGGTGTCACATTTTTCTCCATCCCTAGCAAACACAGCTGATTAATCAACTGGGGCAAAACTGTGACCCCAATCAGGCCTTCGAGGGCTGGAATTGCCCACTCCTGCTCTAAGACGTGATGTTGGAGTTGTATATGGTTCTATTATGTAAAAATAATGGTGCAACACTAATAAATCTAATATCACTATATAACAAATGCACTTTCTCCCACATTGGATACGGCCGCTGTCCGCGGTTCTGAAACATATTCATCAGTCCGCCATAGAATTGGCGCCTTTCCCTGTATTACTATGTGCATAATAGCAACGTTAACCATCATATTGGACTGAGAACAATGTGGCGGAGGCAGCAGAGAAGAGGAAACAGCCCTTGCCTTAACCTAATTGTCTAAGAAAATTGAGGAGAGAGGATACCCCAATTTAATTAGGTCCATAATCAATCGCCTGACTGTTAAATATGCCTGGCATTATACATCATCCCATACACAGTGTATTCAGAAGGTATTCGGACCACTTTACTTTTCCGTTACAGCCTTAAATTATTATTATTTTAAGAAATTTTAGATTTTCTTCATCAATCCACACAAAACAGTTTTTTTTAATTTTTTTGCAAATGTATTCAAAATAAAAAACTATCACATTTAGTATTCAGACTTTACTCTGTACTTTCTTGAAGCACCTTTGGCTGCGATTACAGCCTCAAGTCTTCCTGGATATGACGCTACAATCTTGGCACACCTGTATTTGGGGAGTTTCTTCTCTGCAGATCCTCTCAAGCTCTGTCAGGTTGGATGGGGAGCGTCACTGCACAGCTATTTTCGGGTCTCTCCAGAGATGTTTGATCAACTTCAAGTCCGGGCTCTGGCTGGGCCACTCAAGGATATCCAGAGACTTGTCCCGAAGCCACTCCTGCGTTGTTTCGGCCATGTGCTTAGGGTCGTTGTCCTGTTGAACCTTCGCCCAAGTCTGAGATCTGAGCGCTCTGGAGCATCAAGGATCTTTCTGTACTTTGCTCCTTTCATCTTTCCCTCGATCCTGACTCGTCTTCCAGTCCCTGCCACTGAAAAACATCCCCACAGCATGATGCTCCCACCACCATGCTTCATCGTTGGAATAGTGCCAGGTTTCCTCCAGACGTGACGCTTGGCATTCAGGCTAAAGATTTCAATCTTGGTTTCATCAGACCATAGAATCTTTTTTCTCATGGTCAGTCTTTAGGTGCCTTTTGGCAACTCCAAGCGGGCTGTCATTTGCCTTTTACTGAGGAGTGGCTTCTGTCTGGCCACTCTACCATAAAGGCCTGATTGGTTGAGTGCTGCAGAGATAGTTGTCCTTCTGCAAGGTTCTCCAATCTCCACAGAGGAATTCTGTCAGAGTGACCATCGGGTTTTTGGTCACCTCCCTGACCAAGGTCCTTCTCCCCCGATTGCTCAGTTTGGCCGGGCAGCCAGCTCTAGGAAGAGTCTTGGAGCTCTATGGAAAATTGGAAAATTGGCTTGGTTTTTGCTCTGACATGCACTGTCAACTGTGGGAAATTATAGACAGGTGTGTGCCTTTCCAAATCATGTCCAATCAATTGAGTTTTCAACAAGTGGATTCTAGTAAAGTTGTAGACACATCTCAAGGATGATAAATGGAAACAGGATGCATCTGAGCTCAGTTTTAGTATTAATGCAAATAATCTGAATGCTTAAGTAAATAATGTATTTCTGTTTTTATTTTTAATACATTTGCGAAATATTCTAAACCTGTTTTTGCCTCGTCATTACGGGGTACTGTGTGTAGATTGATGAGAAACATTTAATCAATTTTAGAATAAGTCTGTAACGTAACAAAATGTGGAACAAGTCAAGGGGTCTGAATACTTTCTGAATGCCCTGTATATGGACAAATACGTTTAAACATTTTGACCAATCGTTTTGTCGAAAGAACAGTGACTCTCGGGCGACCAAGTTTTTATTTTTCTTGTTTTCTGGGACAGCCCTGGTTTGTTTTGTGTGTGTGTTTGGATAATTTCCCCTCTGTAATGTGCTGATTTTGTAGATATTTTGCACAATTTAACTCCATAACAGGGCAGAATGAGATTAGTGGTAATTCTTAGCTTGAACAAAGTCTCACACTCTCTGTCCTTCTGCTTCTCTCTGTGTGAGTTTCTCAGGGTGGAATTTCTAACAAATTGATTTAGGCTTGTTGTGGTGCTGTCAGTGCCCATATATTACACACCCTGTCAGTTAGGCTAACCGATGCTGACTGATTGTTTGCTGGCAGTCTGGAGTTTGGTTTCCTGGCTGACCTGCCCACCCAAATGAAACCCTCTCCCAAGCCATCTCCCCAACCCAATTTAACTTCTATGCAATGATAGCAGAGCGGCCTCTCTCTATATGCAGACCACTGTGCGTATGGCCCTGAGGCTGCTAGGGCGCCCCCGACCCCCAAACATACAAATAGAAATGCTCTCAGTTTACTGTTGAGAAGTAGACGACACAAGGTGCCATTTCAAAATGTAGTATTGCAGTTTTCCACTTGTTAGTCACTCAATTAGCGCATGTCAGCTAATATTTGTTGGGATTGCTAAGTAAGGTAGTCCAGCTATCTAAACCTTGTAGTAGACCTAATCATCACTTAATTACCAACTGGGCACACATTCAGTGCTCATTAATTTTGTTAGTCAATCTCACATATCATATGAACATGGCATAAGTAATTACAAAATGTGTAGAATTGCAGGAAATGTCCTTTTTTTTTAAAAACTGCCATACTTTATCTACACTCCATTGCAAAATGGGAGGAACTGTTATGTAGCTGTTGTGTTAACCTCCAATTTCTCTCTGTTGTGGCCAACCAAGTGTCTCATCTCCATTCCCACACAGTCATGCCTACGTTTGTGAAGACCCCTCGAGACAACACCATCCGTACGGGCACCACTGCCAAGCTGGAGTGTGCGGCCGAGGGCCACCCCACCCCTGAGATCGCCTGGCAAAAGGACGGAGGCACGGACTTCCCGGCGGCACGCGAGCGGCGGATGCACGTGATGCCTGACGATGACGTGTTCTTCATCATGGACGTCAAGCTAGAGGACATGGGCGTGTACAGCTGCACCGCCAAGAACACAGCGGGCACCGTGTCTGCCAACGCCTCTCTCATCGTGCTGGGTAGGACTTGACTGCTGGCCATGCCCTACACCTACTGACAAAATTGCCCACACCCCTTTACAATGTTTGAGGATTCATGGTTCAGGTGACCATAATATAGATACGACTTCCGACTAAAAATGAACACTTGTAAACTGGTCTAAAGCCAGTTGTGAACTGGTCAGCCTTGGTCAAAGAATGAATGGCTTCTGGCAGCTGTGGCCTTCCTCTGAGTCAGAGGTCAGGGTAGGGGTCAGATGGGGGAGGGTGGGATAGGGGGACTTCACAGAGGAGTGTTTGTTACCCTTCTCTCAGGGTGGAGGCCTCAGTTCTCCTGGAGGGGCTTCTATTGGAAGTGTGAGGACTGAGGCTAGTTGAGATTACATTGTCAAGTACTGTGGATGTGTAAGGGCTTGGTCTACACCACTGTATGTCGTACTGGCGTAGTGCAGAACACCTCACAGGATATGAGAGAGCAATAGCCTGCAGGAGTTGCTTTGTAGTGTTTAGTCATGTATGAGGAAAGCTCAGAGCTGAGGCCTTGTCTGAAGAGGTGGGGAGGGGACAGAGGGGGAAGGAGGGTGGGAGAGTAGGAAGTGAGATCTCTTAATCATTTTGTTTCCTGCTCAGAGGGAAAGTGTTCTGTCTAAGAGTAGGGGCATCAAACGTTCAGCCTGCTGCACAGACCTATGGACACTGTAGAGAGCCTGGTTCAATTGTGCTTAGGAGCCTTTTTTAAAATCTCTAAATGGTTAAACTAGTGAGGAATCTTTTATTTTTATTTACTATCATCCTAAATTAAGATATACTGATCAAAAGTATAAACCCAACATCAAATAACATTTTATTTGTCACATGCACCAAATACAACGCTTACTTACAATCCCTTAACCAACAATGCAGTTCAAGATTTTCTTTTACAAAATAAAGTAAAAAATAGAATCAAAAGTAACACAATGAAATAACTAATGAGGCTATATACAGGGGCTTCAGGTACCGAGACAATGTGCGGGAGTACAGGTCACTCAAGTTAATTGAGGTAAATTATACATGTAGGTAGTGTTATTAAAGTGACTATGCATAGATAATAAACAGCAAGTAGCAGCAGTGTAAAGGGGTGGTGGGGGGGGTCAATGGAAATAGTCCGCGTTGCCATTTAAAAAAAATTGTACAGCAGTTTCATGGCTTGGGGGTAGAAGCTGTTAAGGAGCCTTTTGGACCTAGACTTGGCGCCCCGGTATCGCTTACCATGCGGTAGCAGAGAGAATGGTCTATGACTTGGATGACTGGAGTCTTTGACAATGTTTTGGGCCTTCCTCTGACACCGCCTAGTATATAGGTCCTAGGCCCCAGGGATGTGCTGGGCTTTATGCAATACCCTCTGTAGCGCCTTCTGCTCGGAATCCGACCATTTGCCTTACCAGGCGGTGATGCAACCGGTCAGGATGCTCTCATTGGTGCAGCTGTGGAACTTTTTGAGGACCCATGCCAAATCTTTTCTGTCTCCTTGGGGGAAAAAGGTGTTGTTGTGTCCACTTCACAAATGTCTTGTGTTTGGACCATGATAGTTTCTTGTTGATGTGGACACCAAGGATTTTGAAACTCTCGACCCGCTCCACTACAGCCAGGTCGATGTAAATGGGGCGGTGTTCAGACCTCCTTTTCCTTTAGTCCACAATCATCTCCTTTGTCTTGCTCACATTGTGGGAGAGGTTGTTGTCCTGGCACCACACTGCCAGGTCTCTGACCTCCCTACAGGCTGTATCATCGTTGTTGGTGATCAGGCCTACCACCGTTGTGTCGTCAGCAAACTTAATGATGGTGTTGGAGTTGTGCTTGGCCATGCAGTCATGGGTGAACAGGTGTACAGGAGCGGATTAAGCACGCACCCCAGAGGGGCCCCGGTGTTGAGAATCAGTGTGGTAGATATGTTGTTGGCTAACCTTACAACCTGTCCCGTTAGGAAGTCCAGGATCCAATTGCAGAGGGAGGTGTTTAGTCCCAGGGTCCTTGGCTTAGTGACGAGCTTTGTGGCCACTATGGTGTTGAACGCTGAGCTGTAGTCAATGAACAGCATTCTCACATAGGTGTTCCTTTTGTCCAGGGGAGAGAGGGCAGTGTGGAGTGCGATTTGAGATTGTGGATCTGTTGGGGCGGTATGCAAATTGGAGTGGGTCTAGGGTTTCCGGGATTATGATGTTGATGTGACCATGACCAGCCTTTCAAAACACTTCATGTCTACAGACCTGAGTGCTACAGGGCAGTAGTCATTTCGGCAGTTTACCTTCGCTTTGTTGGGCACAGGGACTATGGTGGTCTGCTTGAAACATGAAGGTATTATAGACTGTCAGGGAGAGGTTGGAAATTTCAGTGAAGACACTTGCTAGTTGGTCTGCGCATGCCCTGAGTACGTTTCCTGGTAATCCGTCTGGCCCCACTGCCTTTGAATGTTGACCTGTTTAAAGGTCTTGTTCACATCAAACAGTTGTCTGGAACAGTTGGTGCTCTCATGCATGGGTCAATGTTGCTTGCCTCGACGCGAGCATAACAGGCATTTAGCTTGTCTGGTAGGCTTGCATCACTGGACAGCTCGCGGCTGGGTTTCCCTTTGTTGTCTGTAATATTTTTCAAGCCCTGCCACATCCGATGAGTGTCAGAGCCATTGTAGTAGGAGTCAATCTTAATCCTTTATTGACGCTTTGCCTGTTTTGATGGTTTGTCTGAGGGCATAGCGGGATTTCTTAGAAGCATCCGGATTAGTCTCCCACTCTTTGAAAGTGGCAGCTCTAGCTTTTAGCTCGATGCGGATGTTGCCTGTAATCCATGGTTTCTGGTTGGGATATGTACGTACGGTTACTCTGTGGGCGACGTCGTCGATGCACTTATTGATGAAGTCGATGACTGAGGTGGTATACTCCTCAATGCCATGGGTGAATCTCGGAACATATTCCAGTCTGTGCTAGCAAAACAGTCCTGTAGCGTAGCATCCGCGATATCTGACCACTTCCGTATTGGACGAGTCACTGGTAGTTCATGCTTTAGTTTTTGATTGTAAGCAGGAATCAGGAGGATAGATTTGTTTGTCTGCGTTTTGAATGAAGCTCATCCAGTTTATTCTCCAGTTATTGCACGTTGGCCAATAGAAAGGATGGTAGGCCCGCATTAACCACTCGCTGACAAATTCTCACTTGGCACCCCGATCTCCGTCCCCTGTACCTGCGTCTTTTTTTCACGCGAATGATGGGGATTTAGACCTGGTCCCGGTACAAACAGTATATGGTTCGCGTCGGACTCATTAAATAAAAAATCTTTGTCCAGTTCGAGGTAATCGCTGTTCTGATATCCAGAGGCTATTTTCGGTCATAAGAGACAGTAGCAGCAACATTATGTGTAAAGTAAGTTACAAACAAAGCAAAGAAACACACAAAATAGCACAGTTGGTTCGGAGCCCGTAAAACGGCAGCCATCCCCTCCGACACCATGGGTGGGGAGGGCATAGGCCCACTTACTTGGGAGCCAGGCACCCCCACTGGGGAGCCAGGCCCAGCCAATCAGAATTATTATTACAGACAGAAATACTCCTGAGTTTCATCAGCTGTGTGGGTGGCTGGTCTTGAAACATCCCGAAGGTGAAGAAGCCGGATGTGGAGGTCCTGGGCTGGCGTGGTTACATGTGGTCTGCGGATGTAAGGCCGGTTGGACATACTGCCAAATTCTCTAAAACGACGTTGGAGGCAGCTTATGGTAGAGTGAACATTCAATTCTCTGGCAACCACTCTGGTGGACATTCCTGCAGTCAGCATGCCAATTGCACACTCCTTCAAAACCTGATACATCCGTGGCATTGTGTTGTGTGAAAACACTGTACATTTTGGAGTGGCCTTTTATTGTCCCCGGCACAAGGTGCACCTGTGTAATGATTATTCTGTTTAATCAGCTTCTTGATATGCCACACCTGTCAGGTGGATGGATTATATTGTCATAAGAGAAATGCTCACTAACAGTGATGTAAACAAATGTGTGCACAAATTGAGACGCTGTTTGTGCATGTGTAACATTTCTGAGATCTTTTATTTCAGCTCATGAAACATGGGACCAACAGTACTTTTGTTCTCTGTGTGTGTGTGTGTGTGTGTGTGTGCAATTGAAGTCAGTACTTTACATACACTTAGGTTGGAGTCATTGAAACTCGTTTTTCAACCAGTTTTGACAAGTCGGTTAGGACATCTACTTTGTGCATGAAGTCATTTTTCCAACAATTGTTTAGACAGATTATTTAACTTAATCTTCACTGTATCACAATTCCAGTGGGTAAGAAGTGTACATACACTAAATTGACTGTTCCTTTTAAACAGCTTGGAAAATTCCAGAAAATGATTTAGAAGCTTCTGATAGGCTAATTGACATAATTTTAGTCAATTGGAGATGTACCTGTGGATGTATTTCAAGGCCTACCTTCAAACTCAGCACCTCTTTGCCTGACATCATGGGAAAATCAAAAGAAATCAGCCAAGACCTCAAGAAAAAAATTGTAGACCTCCACAAGTCTGGTTCATTCATGGGAGCAATTTCCAAATGCCTGAAGGTACCACATTCATCTGTACAAACACCATGGGACAACGCAGCCTTTATACCGCTCAGGAAGGAGACGCATTCTGTCTCCTGAAGATGAATGTACTTTGGTGCGAAAAGTGCAAATCAATCCCAGAACAACAGCAAAGGACCTTGTGAAGATACTTTTGTACCGGTTTCCTCCAGTATCTAAATCCACAGTAAAACGAGTCCTATATCGACATAACCTTAAAGGCCGCTCAGCAAGGAAGAAGCCACTGCTCCAAAACCACCATAAAAATGCCGGACTATTGTTTGCAACTGCACATGGGGACAAAGATCGTACTTTTTGAAGAAATGTCCTCTGGTCTGATGAAACAAAAATATAACTGTTTGACCATCGTTATATTTGGAGGGAAAAGTGGGAGGCTTGCAGGCCGAAGAACACCATCCCAACCGTGAAGCACGGGGCTGGCAGAATCATGTTGTGGGGGTGCTTTGCTGCAGGAGAGACTGGTGCACTTCACAAAATAGATGGCATCATGAGGAAGGACAATTATGTGAATATATTGAAGCAACATCTTAAGACATCAGTCATTAAGTTAAAGCTTGGTCGCAAAAGGGTGTTCCAAATGGAAAATGATCCCAAGCATGCTTCCAAAGTTGTGCAAAATGGCTTAAGGACAACAAAGTCAAGATATTGGAGTGGCCATCACAAAGCCCTGACCTCAAACCTATTGAACATGTGTTGGCAAAACTGAAAAAGTGTGTGCAAGCAAGGAGTCCTACAAACCTAGCTCAGTTACACCAGCTCCGTCAGGAGAGATGGGCCACAACTTACTCCACTTATTGTGGGAAGCTTGTGGAAGGCTACCTGACACTTTTGACCCAAATTAAACAATTTAAAGGCAATGCTACCAAATGCTAATTGAGTGTATGTAAACTTCTGACCCACTGGAAATGTGATGAGAAATAAAAGCTGAAATAACTCATTCTCTCTACTATTATTCTGACATTTCACATTCTTAAAATAAAGTGGTGAGCCTACCTGACCTAAGACGGGGAATTTTTAATTTGGATTAAACGTCAGGAATTGTGAAACTGAGTTTAAATGTATTTGGCTAAGGTGTATGTAAACTTCCGACTTCGTGTGTGTGTGTATTTATTGTACACACACACACACACTGTCCACATATTTACATGTGGACAGTATTTGTTACTACATTACACAAGCTGACAGTTTGACCTAATTGGGGGGATATAGAAGTTTATATTCAACACGATGACACAATATCAGGTCTTAGAACTTAGCTATCATTTTCTTTCTCAAATGGAATGGATACATCTGGGTGGTCTCTCTATAAAAATACATGGATGGGAAAGTCTAATTATCACTTAAAAGCAGCCAACCGTTGTCACTGTTGATATTCTGTTGATGGCGGGTCGTAATTCGTTGAAATCAACTAACAGAAAAAGTCATTTGTTTTATTTTCCGTAATGGCAGCCTCCCAAAATCAACAGCCGCCATTCCAAAATATAGATAGAAGCCTTCTACAAGTTCTTATCTAACCAACCATTTACAGGTTATTCCAAGTGTCCTTGTGGCCTTTGAATAGTGTTAGTTTAAACAGCGCTATACCGAAACAACATTTCCCCCTGTTCTATTGATTTCAGTGTGAAATTGATGGAAGTGATTAACAAGAAAAGTGTTGCTTTACACTTACTGCGTTGGTGACGCACTTGAATCAAAATGCAACACTTCAAAATGTAGCTAACTGTTTTCAACAAAATGTCCCCTAACCAGTGATTTACACATTATTCCCAGGTTCCGTGTGGTTTTTGAGTTGTTAGTTTTAACAGGACATTTAACCTCGCGCAATTGATTCCAATGTGATAATTGATAGGTGATTGACAAAACAGTGTTGCGTTTGTCTTTCAATTTTGGACGCGCCTCAACTCGTTAGAATTATGTACACAATATGCTCACTGTCATTGACAGCCCGAACTGCTTGTTTTGCGTCATTAGCATTTGTGAGAATTAACGCAGCGGTTAGAATAATTAATGTAGCATTTAGGAGAATTGATGCAGCGGTTAGAATAATTAATGTAGCATTTAGGAGAATTGACGCAGCGGTTAGAATAATTAATGTACCATTTAGGAGAATTGACGTAGCGGTTAGGATATTTAATGTAGCATTTAGGAGAATTGACGTAGGGGTTAGGATATTTAATGTAGCATTTAGGAGAATTGACGTAGCGGTTAGGATATTTTGCGTAGTTAACCTTTGGTTAAGGTTAGGAAAAGGGTTAGGGGAAAGGTTAACTGACATGCTATGTAGTTGCAAAACTCTTGTGTTAGCTGAAGTTTCTAATTAGTTAAAATGCTACGGTTGTCCCCGACGTCACTACACAAGAATCCCCTATAAGACACACTGTTCAGTGGTAACGCTGCTGAGAAGTTATCTGGGAAACACAGGGTTCAGCTCTATTCCAGTAGTGTACATTAATGCATCAACTTGAACAAAATGTGATGGACGATCACCAGTTGTCAAAATGTTGTTTAAAGTAATAAGTAGAGTTGGGAATGATCTGCGCTCGTGGGATTATTAGACTTTGACCTTTCCCTCCCGTCTACAGAGACGCCCCACCTGGCCCAAGAGCTGGAGGACCATAGTGTGGTGGTGGGGGAGACTGTAGCCCTGCAGTGTAAGGCCCTGGGCAGCCCCCCACCCAAAATCACCTGGCTGAGGAACGACGAGCCCCTCCGCTCCTCCGAACGACACCACTTCACCCCCGGCAACCAGCTGTTGGTGATCGGCAGCGCCGCCCTAGAGGACGCTGGCAGGTACACGTGCGTAATGTCTAACACGCTGGGCACAGAGCGCGGCCACAGCCAGCTGAGTGTCCGCCAGACCGGCTGCGTCACCCCGTCCGGCCCCAGCACCGTCACTATGGGCATCATCGTCATCGCTGTGGTGACCAGCATCGTGGTGACCTCGCTGGTGTGGGTGTGCATCATCTACCAGACGCGCAAGAAGAGCGACGAGTGCAGCGTAACCAACACCGGTGAGAGGGCTCTCATATAGTTATAGTTATCACAGGAAATGGCTGTTCACCATCCTTTTTCTGTTGTTGACTGTAGTTTGTGCTGGTGCTAATGTTATCTGTCCCCTCTTCTCCTCTCCCAGATGAGACAATTGTGCCCCCGGACGTCCCCAGCTACCTGTCCTCCCAGGGGACCCTCTCGGAGCGCCAGGACGTGTGTATCCGCGTGGAGGCTAGCATTGGACCTCCGCTCAACGGACACATAGACAACACAGGTAAAGTCTTCAGCTTGGTTCCCATATGAACTTCCAATTCTCCTCCATGACTGAACTACTGGACCGCTCAGTAATTTTTTTATCTAACATCAGGGAATGTTTGCTTTACGTCTACTCTAAATTCACAGAATTGTGGGAAAGTTTAGGCGCCTTAATAATGATGTTTTCTTTATTTGCTGGTGTAGGTTACAATGGGGCTGTAGTGTGTACAGAGTGTATGGAGAACGGAAACAGCTACTCCAAGACAGACTTCGACTATCTCACCCAGGGGCTGGGACCTGTAGGCCTGGAGTACCAACAACACCCCCACCACATGGACTACAGTGTACCTGTACCCCTAGGGGTGGATACGGAACCCCTCTCCAACGGGACCCCCAACGGAGTCAGAAGGGATTCCTCTCCCCCTGAATTTACATCGCAGAGAAACCACCACAACAGAAAAGGTATTTTTTTTACATTTATTTTTATTTAACCATCCTTTAACTAGGCAAGTCAGTTAAGAACAAATTCTTATTTAGAATAACGGCCTACATCGGCCAAACCCAGACGACGCTGGGCCAATTCTGTGCTGCCTTATGGGACTTCCAATCACGGCCGGTTGTGATACATCCTGGAATCGAAACAAAGTGTCTATAGTGATGCCTCAAGCACTGAGATGTGTCTTAGACCGCTGCGCCACTGAGGATCCCAGAGCGAGCTTCCTATTCCACACTGTTGAGGACAGGATGTGGTTGGAGCCCTTAGTTGTGTAGATGACCCTGCCATGATGAATCACCATGAAGGGAACATGATGGATAGTCTGCGGCCTATATTTGAGAGTGTATTCTACTGTAGTTGGTAGGATACCTCCCACCTTAAGTAAAAATGAAAAACAGCCTTGAGTTCCCATCGCTGCCACACTCACAGAGGAGCAAGATGGGTCTTGTCCTGGGATCCTGTACCTTTTGGCAAGGATCCATCTGGGAGGATTTTGGTGGTTGGAATGTCGATCTACGCTTCATCATGTGAACGTAGCAATATGGATGCATTTCATAACCCATAGCCTTGAGCTCTGTACAGATAGATGTCTTGATAAGTGTATGTGCAATGACTGGCTGACGTGGCGTTCTGTTCTCCCTCTCTGTTCTCTCCCAGGTTCCTCAGTGAACAGGACGGGACACACAACTCTAGTGTGCTCCCCATCCCAGGAGGAGGCCTTCCACAAGCCGGTGAAACTCGCCCCCGTAAGACGCCAAGACACACTGGACACGGATCGTGAGCCAGAGCTCAGACAGACTCTACTGTCCAACGGACACACTCCCAGAGCCTCCCAGAGTGACAGCACCCCCCTCAGGAGCGCCAGCGACTAGCAGGCCCTCCCCACCCTGACACTAATAGACTCACTAGCCCTGAGTGGACTTGTTCTTTGCACTGGGAACTGCTACCTCAAACAGAGAGGCCAAGATCTGATCCCCTCCCCTGTTTGGACTAACAGGGTGGGAGCTGGGAGGGGGTGGCATCCAGAGGTTTGAAGGCAGAGCTTGTGTGGGTGGCGTCCCATTTGAGCGTATCAGCTGTACATACTTAAAACCTTCCCCTGGGAGGTGTCAACCAATCCTAGCTCCAAATGTGACTTGCATTTGAAGCATGCAAATGTAGGGAATGTTTTACAGTAATGTGTGAAAGAGAGCGAAAGAGATATATATACCATTGGACAATTAACTGTACATAAGAGTTTTCATATATATTATATAACTTTTACAAAGAGTATTTGAATTTATTCTGTGCATGACAAAGAACGGAGTGATGGTATTTTTTTCTCTTTTAAAAGCCTCTACTTACCAGCTTCAACTGCGGTGCCTTATTGCATGATCAAAGAAACCACAAACGGGACTCGTAGAGATTTGTGAGAGCTATCGTACACTCTTTGTCATACCATGGAACACTTTATTGCACTTGAATGTTGTTTGACAAACGCAAATGCTGCCATCATGGCCTTAAACCATAACTCATATTTACTGGTATTTTATGAAGGAAGCTTTAATTTGTATTTATTTTGGTACGTGATATGGTAACACCTATGGCAAGGAAGTGTTTGGGATATTAATCTAGGTTTTTGATGTTTAAGCACTTTTGTACTCATCATAAATGACCTCTGGAAACAGACTCGGTACATGTAACCCAATAGGAACATAAGAAATCCTAGTCAGGAAATGCGACTCATTTCTGACATAGACATGGAATGTCAAGTCTCTTCCACCTGTCATGGTACTAACTACAGTTCCTTCAGAAAGTATTCATACCCCTTGACTTATTCCACATGTTGTTATAACAGCCTGAATTCAACATGGATGTTCACCCATCTACACACAATTACCCCATGACAAAGTGAAAACATGTTTTTAGAAATGTTTGCAGATTTATGGAAAATTACTTTCAAACTGTAACTGGGCCACCCAAGAACATTCACTGTCTTCTTGGTAAACAACTCCAATGTAAATTTGGCCTTTTGTTTTAAGTTATTGTCCTGCTGAATGGTAAATTCTTCTCCCAGTGTTTGGTGGAAATCAGACAGAACCAGGTTTCCTCTCAAATTTTGCCTGCGCCTAGCTCCATTCCATTTATTTTTTTATCCTGAAAAACTCCCCAGTCCTTAACAATTAAAAGCATACCCGTAACATGATGTAGCCACCACTATGCTTGAAAATATGGAGAGTGGTGCTCGGTAATGTGTTGTATTGGATTTGTCCCAAACATAACACTTTGTATTCAGGATAAAAAGTTAATTGGTTAGCCACATTCCTTGCAGTATTACTGAAAACAGGATGCATGTTTTGGAATATTAAATATTCTTTACAGGGTTCCTTTTCACTCTGTCAGTTAGGTTAGTATTGTGGAGTAAGTACAATGTTGTTGATCCATCCTCAGTTTTCTCCCATCACAGCCATTAAACTCTGTTTTAAAGTCGCCATTGGCCTCCTGGTGAAATCCCAGAGTGGTTTCCTTCCTCTCCATCAACTGAGTTAGGAACGATGCCTGATACGCCATCCCACGTGTAATTAATAACTTAACTGTTGGATATTTTTACCAATCTACAAATGGGTGCCCTTCTTTGAGGCATTGGAAAACTTCCCTGGTCTTTGTGGTTCAATCTGTGTTTGAAATTCACTGCTTGACTGAGGGACCTTAAAGATAATTGTATGTGTGGATGAGATGAGGTATGTCATTCAAAAAGCATGTTAAACACACGAGTCTATGCAACTTATGTGACTTGTTAAAAAAAAAGTTTACTCCTGAACTTATTTAGGCTTGACAAAAAAACAAAGGGGTTGTATACTTATTGACTCAAGACATTTCAACTTTTTATTTTTATGAATTTGTAAAAATGTCTAAAAACATATCTCCACTTTGACATTATGGGGTATTGCGTGTAGATCAGTGACAAAACAACATTTAATCCATTTTAAATTCAGGCTGTAACTCAACTAAATGTGAAAAAGTAAAAGGCTGTGAATACTTCCGGAAAGCACTGTACCAACCAGGGCTTAGAACCACATTTTTGTTCCCTTTGTTTTGTTCTGAACAGAACCTTTTTTTTCTTATTTTGTTTTTACAACAAGAAATGTAGTTCTGAAGCTGTTTGAACCTCCAAAAATACTGATTTTTATATCGTTCCTTACTGTTCCCTTTTAAACGTGATTGATTCTTTTTAATTTACGCCAACATTAAATTACTTCACCAATTATTGCGGATAGAGCAGCTTGCTATGGAGCGGGTAAGCTATAGTTTTTTTTTTTTTTACATTCATTGGACAGACGTTAAGGCGCGAGATGCGAATTTGTTTGTGTAGTGAGAGAGAGCAGAGGAGGCTTGGCTTGAAGCGCTGGGCATCTTGTTTATTACATGCATTTACATGAATTAGGCCCACAAATATTCAACCTACGGAAGAGTGTCTTCTATGGAGGAACTTTGAATGTCTTTGAACTTCAGAGAGTTGTCTTAACGTTGGACCAGGGCTAGCTAGCTTACAAGCTGCGCAGAGCGGCACCAGAATGAAAATAAAAACATGTCTTTCCTATTTGTAGTTAATAAATCCAATCCAACGTGTTAACTATAGTATCCTTAACTAACATTGAACAAGTTAATGCATTCTTCTCTAGTTAAAAAATATCTCCCTAATTTCTGAATCTTGCTTGTAATTTCTGTCGGCTACAGTAGCCTATTCTTCGGAGGGGAGGGGCAGGTAGCCTACGCGCGCGCACACACTGGTAAAGATTTCCAGCTGACAGGCAGACACTGGAATAAGTTTCTGAGTGACAGAATGAGGGCTTTGCATAGCTGCTGTGTTGCAGAACGTAAAAGAATGTTATTAACCGATTCCCATGCTTTTATAATAACGGTTCTGTTCAGGAACAGTGTAGATCACTTTTGTTCTGATACTGTTCCTTGAAAATGTTGTTCTGTTCCCTGAACTAGTTCCAACACCTGTTACCAACAAGCTGCTGCACTTCAGTTGCCTTTTGGTTTAGGGAATAGATCCTCCACGGTGCCTCAGCTCCATTTGTTTTCATTATTCTTTATTTGTTCAACTAAAGGTCCAGATCCTTTGAATACACATTTGTTATGAATGTGGTCCAATTCCTAGAATCATTTGTTATCCCCCTTCCATCCCAGTATGTTATCCTATACCATGAACCTGCCACGCTGTAAAAGGGAATGTGGAATTCTTACCAGGAGGGCATTTTGAGACCGTTGTCATACTGTTTGATTGCTATCATGTCTCACTGTGTGTGTGTGTGTGCGCACACAGGGCATGGCCAGTATTTAGCCTTTGTCAGAGCACCACACACAATAATACTGATAATAATAATCATCATCATTATGATAATGGTACAAAAACCTGTTTTATTATTGACTGGTACAAACTGAACACCTCTAAATTCTACCAACAGCTTACTGTTGGTAAACTTGTGAAATGTACCCCTTCCAACCTTAGGAGAAATGCCCCGTCTACAGGCCTGGGTAAACTGGGCTGACAAAACCAGATACTGTGAATGTCAGTTTAAACAGAATTACATTTTGTAATGTATGCATATGTTTAGCCATTTTCTAGGCTAACTGTTTGTAAGCACTTGTTTTGCTATTTACTTTATCAAAAATGGGTCAAATTGTTTGACTTATGAGAATATTCTTCAGAGAGCAGGAATTCTAGATGGTCAGTCATAAGTTGTCAGTAGTGTCGGCCCATTATGTCAACGCCTGAATGGATGCAGGGGTGATGTGCAGTAATTTATTGAAATAAACTGTCTGAAACCATTGTACCAATGTCAAAGCTTAAACATTGAAGTGTCTAATAAAATCACATTTTTTGCTATTATATAAATGTGTAGTATGTTTTTCCTTGTCTTTGTGGTTCAATAATGTGGTCTCAAATGGACTAGGCAAAGCAAACGCGTTGCTTTAGACTACTTTGTTAAAAGCATAGAGAAGTCATTCATGTGTCTTCTGCCTCAATGTAAATAAACAGCAAAAAAAAGAGTCTTTCCAAGATAATTTGTAAAAATCCAATTAACTTCACAGATCTTCATTGTAAAGGGTTTAAACCCTGTTTCCCATGCTTGTTCAATGAACCATAAACAATTAATGAATATGCACCTGTGAAACAGTCGTTAAGGCACTAACAGCTTACAGACGGTAGGCAATTAAGGTCACAGTTATGAAAACCTAGGACACTAAAGAGGCCTTTCTACTGACTCTGAAAAACACCAAAAGAAAGATGCCCAGGATCCATGCTCATCTGTGTGAAAGTGCCTTAGGCATGCTGCAAGGAGGCATGAGGACTGCAGATGTGGCCAGGGCAATAAATTGCAATGTCCGTACTGTGAGACGCCTAAGACCGTACTACAGGGAGACAGGACGGACAGCTGACCATCCTCGCAGTGGCAGACCACGTGTAACAACACCTGCAAAGGATCTGTACATCCGAACGTCACACCTGTGGGACAGGTCCAGGATGGCAACAACAACTGCCCGAGTTACAGCAGGAATGCACAATCCCTCCATCAATAATCAGACTGTCCACAATAGGCTGAGAGTGGCTGGACTGAGGACTTGTAGGCCTGTTGTAAGGCAGGTCCTCACCAGACATCACCGGCAACAACGTCGCCTATGGACACAAACCCACCGTCGCTGGACCAGACAGGACTGGCAAAAAGTGCTCTTCACGGTTTTGTGGGTGATGGTCAGATTCGCGTCTATCGTCGAAGGAATGAGCATTACACCGAGGCCTGTATTCTGGAGCGGGATCGATTTGGAGGTGGAGGGTCCATCATGGTCTGGGGCGAAGTGCACTGCATCATATGACTGATCTTGTTGTCATTGCATGCAATCTCAATGCTGTGCACTACAGGGAAGACATCCTCCTCCCTCATGTGGTACCCTTCTTTCAGGCTTACCCTGACATGACCCTCCAGCATGACAATGCCACAAGCCATATTGCTCGTTTTGTGCGTGATTTCCTTCAAGACAGGAATGTCAGTGTTCTGTCATGGCCAGCAAAGAGCCTGGATCTCAATCCCATTGAGCACGTCTGGGACCTGTTGGATCGGAGGGTGGGGGCTAGGGCCATTCCCCCCAGAAATGTCTGGGAACTTGCAGGTGCCTTGGTGGAAGAGTGGGCTAACATCTCACAGCAAGAACTGGCGAATCTGGTGCAGTCCATGAGGAAGAGATGCACTGCGGTACTTAATGCAGCAGATGGCCACACCAGATACTGACTGTTACTTTTGATTTTGACCCCCCACATTATTCAATTTCTGTTAGTCACATGTCTGTGGAACTTTTCAGTTTATGTCTCAGTTGTTGAATCTTCTTATGTTCATACAAATATTTACACATGTTAAGTTTGCTGAAAATCAACACAGTTGACAGTGAGAGGGTGTTTCTTTTTGGCTGAGTTTACATAGGACGTCCATCTCGAAAGTCAAGTGTGAGTGGCTGGACAGAATGTGCATTCCAGATGGACGTCCGTCAGTTGTTGACTGACAGCCTCCAGGACAGGAGTTGGTCCTCTGGTGCACCAATCAAATGCATGGTATTGTTCCCCAACAGCTTAGTGACAGGCTGTGTGACAAACATTCCCACCTGTGTAACATTCATCTCCCTCTTGCCCTCCCAGGCTTTAATAGTCTTTACCTTCCCTCCAACAAACATCTGAAGGACACAATGGAGATAAATAGTAATGGTGTCTTTTTGTGGACAAAGCCTATAAATTTAGGGATAAACACCCAAAATTAGGTCTGTAGGAGATCTTATATGTTTTGTCCTATGAGGAACTCTTCATCAGGTAATTTCACTTTTCGTGAAATTTTAAGCAATTTAAAAAAGCATTTAAAGGCTTCCTATTTCATAAAGTGTTAACTGACTGATAGGAGAGCCTATAGGGAGGAGGCCTGGCAGTGTGGAACCAGGACAACAACCTCTTACTCAATGTGAGCAAGACAAAGGAGATGATCGTGACTACAGGAAAATGAGGGCAGAGCACACCCCCATTCACATCGACAGGGTTGTAGTGGAGCGGGTCGAGAGTTTCTTGGTGTCCACATCACTAAGGACCTATCATGGTCCAAACACACCAAGACAGTTGTGAAGAGGGCAAGACGACGCCTATTAAGAGGCTGAAAAGATTTGTCATGGGTCCTCAGATCCTCAAAAAGTTCTACAGCTGCACCATCGAGAGCATCACCGCTTCGTATGGCAACTGCTAGGCATCCGACCGCCATTCGCTACAGAGGGTAGTGTGCACGGCCCAGTACATCCTTGGGGCCAGCCATCCAGGAACTCTATACCAGGCGGTGTCAGAGTAATTGTCAAAGAATCCAGCCACCCAAGTCATAGACTGTTCTCTCTGCTATCACATGGCAAGTGGTACTGTAGCACCAAGTCTGGGACTAAAAGACTCCTTAACAGTTTCTACCCTCAAGACTTAAGACTGCTGAACTGTTCATCAAATGGCCACCTGAACTTTTTACATTGACCCCCTCATTTTAATCTTATTTTTTGCACTCTTGTTCAGGCTCGATGTTCACTCAATGGATTCTAACCTCACACATAATACACTGACGTTCCAACACACACACACACACACACACACACACACACACACACACACACACACACCCTCCCCCCACCTACATGTACATATTACAGGAATTCACCTCGACTAACTTGTACCCCCTGCACATTGAGTTGGTACCGGTACTACTTGTATATGGTCCCGTGTGGCTCAGTTGGTAGAGCATGGCGCTTGCAACGCCAAGGGTTGCGAGTTTGATTCCCACTTGGAAAAATGTATCTACAGATGAATGTAAATTGCTTTGGATAAAATTGTCTGCTAAATGGCATATTATATCTAGCCTCGTTATTTTATTGTGTTACTAGTTTTCATGTAGTTTAACACATTTTTCTTATATTCTTTTTTAAAACTCTGCATTGTTGGTTAAGGCCTTGTAAGTATGCATTTCACAGTAAGGGCTACTACACCTGTTGTATTCAGCGCATGTGACAAAAAAAACATTTTATTTGATATCTCATAGAACAAAACGGATACGATTTTCGGACATCATTCCAAAACCCTATTCTTTGCCCAATCATTTTCCCCATAGGGATGGCGGAACGAACCAGAGTTAACTCATTTCCGGGTTTTACGACTACAGGCTGGTGACCTCTATTGGGGTTCATTCACAAAACATGGCCCCGTTGTAAATGTACCACCTGTTTTTGGGAAAACTATTTTATTTGTTGTGTTCATCAACACAAAAGAGAGTTCAAGGTTGATATCTATTCAGGATGTCATTGAGTATTGACCAGGTTTTAATACTGGGTAAAGCAGGTGGTCAATTTAATTGTGGTATATACCTTTAATACAAGCCATTCGATGAGAGCTGGCTAAAAGTCCATTATTGTAGTTTGTCCATCCATCTGCATTCATGTGATGACAGTTGTGGTGACACAAATCCTCTAGTAAATTAGTGTATAATCCACCAGAATCACAGGCCCTAGGCCTCGGGTCCCATCTAGCACCGATGACACACAGCCTGCAGGCACCCTTGGTGTGGTTGAAAGAAGCTTGAAGCATCCGGTTTTCAGGGGAAGAGCAGAGAAGAGGCGATGCCTGAAAACTGGACGCTTCCGGTTTCCGCCGACCCCGCTCATCAGGCAATTCATTTATGCCTGCTAATTTAGCCTGCAAGTGGATGAGCCCTTGATGCTTCTCTAATAGGCTATTTCTGGGGTGAATGGCTCCCTGGTGGCTTTTCACCGTATCTCCATACTGAATAACAGAGAGGACCTTGGATGGTGAGGTCGCCATTATTCTACCATTTAAAAACATGATTTCTATATACATTTCCACACTATGAGGTTGGAATAATAATGTGAAATTGTTTGAAAAGACCACCGACAATTTCAGCCTGTAGTGGTTGGATGAAGTTTTGGACTGCCTGGTGATGTCACCGGTAAATTAGTTAATAGACTCCTCGGGCTAATAACAGCTAGTTTTCCGTTTTTCCTTCCCACCCAGACCACTCCCAGACAGTCCTAGATAAATTCTTGCTTGAGAAATTGCTCTTTGCTACGAAGCTAATTTTGTTTCTTTTTGACCATTTTAATTGAAAACAATCACAGTAAGGTACTTAATATTGAGAGAAATGATTTGATATTGAGATAGAAATGGCTGCATTTGACCTTTAATTACCCAGCTTTAGACAATGAACTTCACCATTGGGAGACTTGGAGAAAGAGGTCACAAGGAACAAAAATAATCACAATAAAGTTTGTAGTATAAAAAGATGGCTTTTAGTACCATTTCCAATCACATGTGGTCATACAGTGTAGCTACTCTGGATCGGAGGTGTACGTTTCTTTTGAAACCAATCCGTGTTGTTAAATAACTGGAATTCAGGCAGTTAAACTCAATCTGCAGTGCACTGATGAGCAGGAATGCAGACCTCGGGGTAATGCGATCAGGGATGACTCGCCACAGGCACCAGGTGTTCCTCCTCGGGCCCCGGGGCCTGCAAGACGAGGGCTGGTTCAGGCTGGGACAGCACAGCACAGGGCCCTCCAGGGACAACCCTCTACTCTCCCATCTGCCCTCCCCTCTCCTCTCCCCAGGCCAAAGACAGGGCCTTTATATCAGAGTGAGTCGGACCTTCTCATAGGCTCTCAGGAAGATAAATCCTCCCAGATTGATGGACGTGACTCGAGGTATACTGCCAGAAAACAGACTGAAAAGACAGACAGTGCATCAGGTATTATGCACAGAGTAGTATGCTATTTTCTTTATCTTGCTCCATGTTTCTCTTCTAACCTGTATGTTCTGAGAGAGACTATTTTAGGGAGCAGGGGCCTACTAAGATGATCTAGAATCAGTTTTATGGAACAGAGAGGCCGTTGTAGAAGGTAGGAAACAGAAAGGATGTTTTGGAGTCGGTTTTGGAAGCTATGGGACTGGAGAGGCTGTTTTACAGTCAGTTTTAGAAAGCTAGGGGACTCTCCAGGCTGTTGATGTTGTGGGGGTCAGGGGATGTGACAGGCCTTGAGAGAGACAGTCCATGAGAGTGCGCCAGTCTCTCAAGGCCCTTTTCCACACAGCTGTTTTGTGGATTACTGCTGAACCCCTGCTGGAGCTCTCTCTCTCTCTCTGCATGACTGATGGCCAGTTGACATCCACACACGTCCGTCTACTGACCATCCGTATGGCCGTCCAGCAACAGCCCCCTCAACTGGCTCAGCTCACACACCCCGGATAAGCGCAGCCATTCCTCTATCTCCTTTTCTCCCCCTTTCTCTCTCCACCCACTCTCTTGTATACACACACACCAGCATTTACTCTCTCTCTCCACTTCTCCCTCTCTCCCTACTGACTGGACATATATTGGGTCCTGTCAATTGGACTGTTTTGTTGCTTACTGAGGAACCCCACCTTGACAATATACCCCCCACACTCCCATGTCTGTCTGTCTGTCTGTCTGTCTGTCTGTCTGTCTGTCTGTAGACGGAGAAGATGGCTGACGTTTTATGTGCTCCCAACAGATTGTGTTTTTATGTAAAAAAAATGCGTTTGTAACTTATTTTTTCAAACTTATTTTGTACATAATGTTGCTGCTACCGTCTCTTATGACCAAAAATAACTTCTGAACATCAGAACAGCGATTACTCACCACGAACTGGCAGAAGCTTTTTTTAATTTAACGAGTCCGACGAGCCCAATGTGAACGACGTACTGCTTTCCCGAGAACAGGCCCAAATACCTGTCATTTGCGTGAAGAGACGACAGAGGAAAAGAGCACGGAGGTCGGGCTGCATTCTGAGAAATCATAGGCGATCTAATAAACCCCACAGCCTTCCGTTCTTCCAGCTAACGTGCAATCATTGGAAAATAAAATTGACGACCTACTATGAAGATTAAATTACCAACGGGACATTAAAAACTGTAATATTCTTATGCTTCACGGATTCGTGGCTGAACGATGACATTATCAACATACAGCTGGCTGGTTATACGCTGCATCGGCAGGATAGAACAGCGACGTTTGGTAAGACAAAGGCTGCCGGACTGCATGTATGTAAACAACAGCTGGTCCACGATATCTATGGAATTCTCAAGGTTTTGCAACCTAAGGTAGAGTATCTCATGATAAGCTGTAGACCACATTAACTATCTAAAGAGTTTATCTGTATTTTTTGTATCTGTCTACATGCCACCACAGACCGATGCTGACACTAAGACCGCACTCAATGAGCTGTATTCCACCATTAGCAAACAGGAAACACTCATCCAGAGGCGGCGCTTTGTTTTACCAAGTTTCGATCAGCATGTTAAATGTGCAACCAGAGAGGGAAAAACCTCTAGACCACCTTTATTCCACACACAGAGATGTGTACAAAGATCTCCACTTGGCAAATCTGACCATCATTTTATCCTCCTGATTCCTGATTAAAAGCCTAAATTAAAGCAGGAAGCAATACAAAGTGGTCAGATGACGCAGATGCTAAGCTACAGGACTGTTTTGCTATCACAGACTGGAATATGTTCCCGGATTCTTCCCATGGCACTGAGGAGTACACCACATCAGAAATCGCGCTATGCCTTCCGACAAACCATCAAGCAGGCAAAGAGTCAATAAAGGACTAAGATCGAATTGTACTACACCGGCTCCAACACTAGTCGGATGTGGCAGGGCTTGCATACCATTACAGACTACAAAGGGAAGCACAGCCGAGAGCTGTCCAGTGACACGAGCCTACCAGTAGCACTCAGATCTGTAGACATGAAGTGCTTTGAAAGGCTGGTCATGGCTCACATCCACATCATTATCCCAGAAATCCTAAACCCACACCAATTTGCATACTGCCCTAATACATCCACAGATGATGCAATCTCTATTACACACCACACAGCCCTTTCCCACCTGAACAAAAAGAACACCTATGTGAAAATGCTATTCATTGACTACAGCTCAGCGTTCAACACCATAGTGCCCTCAAAGCTCATCAATAATCCAAGGACCCTGGGACTAAACACCTCCCTCTGAAACTGGATCCGGGACTTCCTGATGGGCCGCCCCCAGGTGGTAAGGGTAGGTAACAAGACATCTGCCACGCTGATCCTAAACACGGGCACCCTCAGGGATGCTTTCTCTGTCTCCAAAACCATCATTAAGTTTGCAGATGACACAACAGTGGTAGGCCTGATCACTGACAAAGATGAGACAGTGTACAGGGAGGAGGTCAGAGACCTGGTCATGTGGTGTCAGGACAACAACCTCTCCCTCAACGTGAGCAAGACAAAGGAGATGATTGTGGACTACAGGAAACGGAGGACCGAACACGCCCCCATTCTTATCGACGGGCTGTAGTGGAACAGGTTGAGAGCTTCAAGTTCCTTGGTGTCCACATCACCAACAAACTAACATGGTCCAAACACACCAAGACAGTCGTGAAGAGGGCACGACAAAACCTATTCCCCCTTAGGAGACTGAGAATATTTAGCATGGGTCCTCAGATCCTCAAAAGGTTCTACAGCTGCCCAGTCGAGAGCATCCTGACTGGTTGCATCACTGCCTGGTATGGCAACTGCTCGGTCTCCAACGACAAGCCACTACAGAGGGTAGTACATCAGTACATCACTTGGGCCAAGATTCCTGCTATCCAGGACCTCTATACCAGGTGGTGTCAGAGGAAGGCCCTAACATTGTCAAAGACTTCAGCTACTCTAGTCATAGACTGTTCTCTCTGCTACCGCATGGTAAGCAGTACCAGTGCGCCATGTCTAGGTCCAATAGGCTTCTAAACAGCTTCTACCCCCAAGCCATAAGACTCCTGAACATCTAATCAAATGGCTACCCAGACTATTTTCTGCCCCCCCCACGCGGCTGCTACTCTCTGTTATTATCTATACATAGTCACTTTAATAACTCTACCTACATGTACATATTACCTCAATTACCTCGACTAACCGGTGCCCCCGCATATTGACTCTGTACTGGTACCCCCCGTATATAGTCTCGCTATTGTTATTTTACTGCTGCTCTTTAACTGCTTGTTACTTTTATTTCTTATTCTTTTTCATATTTTTTAAACTGCATTGTTGGTTAGGTGCTTGTAATTAAGCATTTCACTGTAAGGTCTACTACACCTGTTCTATTCGGCGCATGTGACTTAAACATTTTTTGTTTGGTTTGTCTCTGTCTGGCTGTCTGTCTTGGCTCTGCTCTGGCCACTGGCAGTTCTAACTGCTCGGAGTTCCCTGGCTGCTCCAGGACTGGCCTACATAACACACCAGGCCCCAGAGACCTGGGACACCTGTGGGGGCTGGGGGATGGTGGGCTGGGGGGAGGTTTTATGGCCCTCCATTTAGAAAACGGGGTCACAAATGGTCTAACCACTAACACATCAGTTTTGTCAACTGCAAATCTGTACAAGGTGCCAAGCATGTCAGGGATCATTCAACTATCTCAGCCATTCACGGAACTCCATGTTTAAGAATGCTCCAAGTTGGATTGGATGTTTTGGAGAGACTGTGTCGTGTGTGTGTGTGTGTGTGTGTGTGTGTGTGTGTGTGTGTGTGTGTGTGTGTGTGTGTGTGTGTGTGTGTGTGTGTGTGTGTGTGTGTGTGTGTGTGTGTGTGTGTGTGTGTGCATGTGCATGTGCGTGTTGTGTGTTGGGTGTTGTGTGGGTGTTGTGTGTTGTGTGTGTGTGTGTGTGTGGTGTGTGGTGTGTGGGTGTGTGTGTGTGTGTGTGTGTGTGTGTGTGTGCGTAAATGCTGTACAAGCTCAAACAAATGAGGAAGGGGGCATTTCTCAAAGCGTGTCATCCTGCCCTTCAGTTATCACCTTTGACTGAAACAGAAGTCAGCACCCGCTGTGTGTGAATCTCAACCTTTTCCATCACACACGTTACTCACACGCGTTACATATCAAAATATTGTACTCTTAAAAATGTGAATGTGGTAGGCTGACAGTTTTGTTCCTCGAACAAACCAAGGAAAACAATAGTCAAAAATAATGTCACATTTTCAGTATCTGTCTGTATATAAGCACAGGTTCAGAACAGTTCTTCAGCGTTCTAAGATGATAAATTATCCAGACCACCTCCATATGTTCTGGCTCACTCAGCTAGAACAGTTTGTCACATCCTGTCTGGGAGAAGCCCCACCTGTGGAACAGAATGGCTGAACTTCTTCCATCTTCCCCTGGGGCTCTCTGACTCATTGTGACATCAGCGGCCCACCAGCCACACAGATCAGTCATGCACTGATCACTGGCCAATAACCTCTCAGCCTCCTGACCGCGCAGGCTAAAATTACCCTGAGGCCTCAGCAGGAGAGAGAATGCTGATGATCAGCAGGAAGGCTTTGGTGTTAATCATGCTGAGAACCAGTGGTCTTAGATAAACCTCATCTCTTTTTGATCAGGAACATTGATCTAAGAGACACACTTTTCTTCTCATTAATTATCTGCTCAAAGAGGGTGCATTCATTTCACCTTCATCTGCACTAATGTGAAATAAATGGACAGTAGGCATTCACTAAACACATTTCACTAGACCTATGTGACAATAAAACTTATATTTATTAGAACTTTCACCTTCTATGAGGTGACTATGGTGGAATCAAGGAGAACAGAAAGGTAGGCTATACTACAAAGCAGGATCAGTGAGTTAGCCAGCTAACTTAAATAAACAACCAGAAATTACTATGGATTTTCTGGTTTATTAAAGTGAAAGTGTGAGATTTTGATAATTAAGGTCTTTGTCTACTTATCAAGAGTCAGATGAACTCATGGATACTATTTGAAGGTTGTGAGCCAATGCTAACAAACATTAGTGGTAGTTAGCAAGCAACTTCCTTGAAACTACACTCAGAGACATACAACTGCTATCTATGAGTTAAGCTGACTCTGGGTAAGTTTAACAAATTGCTAAGATGTTGGGGGTGCTAAGATCACATGTGGAATTGTTTTAAGGTGGTCATAATATGAATCATTTAGCTATTTTAATTTTTTGAATTGTAGGACCCTTTAGGTATAAAAAAAAATAAAAATAAAATATTTGATAAAATATATATTAAGCCTTTAATTCTTAAGCCCATAACGCATTCATAAATGGCAAAAAGGACAGTCCAAAAATAATTCATAAGAAACAGGTTTGAAGTGTCTGTCCTAAATCTAGGATATATATATATATATATATATATTTCCTTTTTTTACACATACAGTGGCTTGAGAAAGTATTCACCCCCTTGGAAATTTTCCTGTTTTATCACCTTACAACCTGGAATGAAAATCTTTTTTGGGGGGAGTTGTATCATTTGATTTACACAACATGCCTACCACTTTGAAGATGCAAAATATTAAGATTCACCCCCCCAAAGTCAAAGAGCTACCTTTTGCAGCAATTACAGCTACAAGTCTTTTGGGGTATGTCTCTATAAGCTTGGCACATCTAGCCACTGGAATTTTTGCACATTCTTCAAGGCTAAACTGCTCCAGCTCCTTAAAGTTGGAAGGGTTCCGCTGGTGTACATAAATCTTTAAGTCACACCACAGATTCTCAATTGGATTGAGGTCTGGGCTTTGACTAGGCCATTTCAAGACATTTAAATATTTGCCCTTAAACAACTCGAGTGTTGTTTTATCAGTATGCTTAGGGTCATTGGCTTGCTGGAAGGTGAACCTCCGTCCCAGTCTCAAAACTCTGGAAGACTGAAACAGGTTTCCCTCAAGAATTTCCCTGTATTTAGCGCAATCCATCATTCCTTCAATTATGACCAGTTTCCCAGTCCCTGCCGATGAAAAACAATCCAACAGCATGATGCTGCCACCACCATGCACTGTGGGGATGGTTTCTCGGTGTAATCGATTTCCTCCTCTGCGATTCTGGCAGCTCCTGGCTGACTGACGGCTCTGGCAGCTCCTGGCTGGCTGACGGCTCTGGTGGCTCTTGGCTGACTGACGGCTCTGGCAGCTCCTGGTTGGCTGACGGCTCTGGCGGCTCCTGGCTGGCTGACGGCTCTGGCAGCTCATGGCTGACTGGCGGCTCCTGGCTGACTGGCGGCTTTGGCGGCTCCTGGCTGACTGGCGGCTCCTGGCTGACTGGCGGCTCTGGCGGCTCCTGGCTGACTGGCGGCTCTGGTGGCTCAGGACAGACTGGTGGCTCTGGCGGCTCAGGACAGACTGGCGGCTCTGGCGGCTCAGGACAGACTGGCGGCTCTGGCGGCTAAGGACAGACTGGCGGCTCAGGACAGACGGGGGACTCTGACAGCGCAGGGCAGCAGCAAGGTTCTGGCAGCGCTGGACAGGCGGGAGCACCTATAGGGAGAACACGGAGAGACAGCCTGGTGTGGGGGGCTGCCACCGGAGGGCTGGTGCGTGGACGTGGCACTGGATAGACCGGACCGTGCAGGCGCACTGGAGTTATTGAGCACCGAGCCTGCCCAACCTTACCTGATTGAATGCTCCCCGTAGCCAGGCCAGTGCGGCGAGGTGGAATTGCCCGCACTGGGCTGTGCTGGCGAACCGGGGACACCATGCGTAAGGCTGGTGCCATGTACGCCGGCCCGAGGAGACGCACTGGAGACCAGATGCGTAGAGCCGGCTTCATGACACCTGGCTCGATGCCCACTCTAGACCGGCCGATACGAGGAGCTGGAATGTACCGCACCGGGCTATGCACACGCACCGGGGACTCCGTGCGCTCCACTGCATAACACGGTGCCTCTCCCCTTTTGCTGCCTCCAGCTCTGCTTTAGGGCGACAATATTCCCCTGCTTGTTCCCAGGGTCCCTTGCCGTCCAAAATCTCCTCCCAAGTCCAGGAGTCTTGTGTTTTCGGCCGCTGCTGCTGCTGCCCGTTACCACGCTTCTTGGTCCTCTTGTGGTGGGTGTTTCTGTAACGGATTTCCTCCTCTTCGTCTGAGGAGGAGTAAGGATCAGACCAAAACGCAGCATGGTAAGTGTTCATGATGATTTTAATGAAAGAAAGCACTGAACACTGAATCAAAACAATAAACGATGACGTGAATATACCAAAACCGAAACAGTACCGTGTGACCCAAACACTCACACGGAAACAAACATCCACAAACCAAAAGTGAAACCCAGGCTACCTAAGTATGATTCTCAATCAGAGACAACTAACGACACCTGCCTCTGATTGAGAACCATACTCGGCCGAACACGAAAACCAACATAGGAAAAAAAACATAGACTGCCCACCCCAAATCACGCCCTGACCATACTACAACAAAGAATAAAATAACAGAACTATGGTCAGAACGTGACACTCGGGGTGATGAAAGGTGTTGGGTTTGCGCCAAGCATAGCATTTCCCTTGATTTTTGTTTATTTTATGTTTTTTATTTCAACTTTATTTAACCAGGTTCTACAGATGAGAACAAGTTCTCATTTTAAACTGCGACCTGGCCAAGATAAAGCAAAGCAGTGTGACAAAAATAACAACACAGAGTAACACATGTGATAAACAAACGTACAGTCATGAACACAATAGAAAAATCTGTATACAGTGTGTGCAAATGTACTAAGATTAGGGAGATGAGGCAATAAATAGGCCATAGTGGCAAAATAATTACAATTTAGCATTAACACTGGAATGATAGATGTGCAGATGATGATGTGCAACTAGAGATAATGGGGTGCAAAAGAGAAAAAATAAATAACAATATGGGGACGATGTAGTTTCGTGGGCTATTTACAGATGGGCTGTGTACAGCCGCAGTGATCGGTAAGCTGCTTTGACAGCTGATGCTTAAAGTTAGTGAGGGAGATATAAGTCTCCAGTTTCAGCAATTTTTGCAATTCGTTCCAGTCATTGGCAGCAGAGAACTGGAAGGAAAGGCAGCCAAATGAAGAGTTGGCTTTGGGGATGACCAGGGAAATATACCTGCTGGAGAGTGTGCTACGGGTGGGTGTTGTTATGGTGACCAGTGAGCTGAAATAAGGTGGGGCTTTACCTAGCAAAGAATTATGGATAACCTGGAGCCAGTGGGTTTGGCGATGAATATGAAGCGATTGCCAGCCAACAAGAGCATACAGGTCAAAGTGGTGGGTAGTATATGGGGCTTTGGTGAAAACCGGATGGAATACTACATCTAATTTGCTGAGTAGAGTGTTGGAGGCTATTTTGTAAATGACATCACCAAAGTCAAGGATTGGTGGGATAGTCAGGGTATTGGGGGTATGTTTAGCAGCATGAGTGAAGGAGGCTTTGTTGTGAAATAGGTAGCCAATTCTAGATTTAATTTTGGATTGGAGATGCTTAATGTGAGCCTGGAAGGATAGTTTACCTTCTAACCAGACACCTAGGTATTTGTGGTTGTTGTCACGTTCTGACCTTAGTTCTTTTATTATGTCTTTGTTTAAGTATGGTCAGGGCGTGAGTTGGGTGGGTTGTCTATGTTAGTTTTTCTATGATTTGCTATTTCTGTGTTTGGCCTGGTATGGTTCTCAATCAGAGGCAGCTGTCAATCGTTGTCCCTGATTGAGAACCATACTTAGGTAGCCTGTGTTTCACCCTTGAGTTGTGGGTGATTGTTTTCTGTTTTCTGTTTTGTGTCTACACCAGACAGGACTGTTTTGTTTAGTTCATTCTTCATTGTTATTTTGTTTAGTGTTCTTATGATAATAAATTATCATTATGGACACATACAATGCTGTAAATTGGCCCGACCTCTCTGACTCCTCATCAGAGGAAGACGACGAACGTTACAATTGTCAACATATTCTAAGTCAGAACCGTCCAGAGTAGTGATGCAAGTCGGGCGGGTGCGGGCAGCGATCGGTTGAAGAGCATGCATTTAGTTTTACTAGCATTTTAGAGCAGTTGGAGGCCACGGAAGGATTGTTGTATGGCATTGAAGCTCGTCTGGAGGTTTGTTAACACAGTGTCCAAAGAAGGGCCAGAGGTATACAGAATGGTGTCGTCTGGGGAGAGGTGGATCAGAGAATCACCAGCAGCAAGAGCGACCTCATTGATATATACAGAGACAAGAGATGGCCCGAGAATTGGGGGGGGATCGGACATGTTGGCCGGGTTAGGGATAACCAGGTGGAAAGCATGGCCAGCCATATAAAAATGCTTATTGAAATTCTCGATTATCGTGGATTTATCGGTGGTGACAGTGTTTC
The DNA here is from genome assembly GCF_036934945.1 of Oncorhynchus masou masou. Classification (NCBI taxonomy): domain Eukaryota; kingdom Metazoa; phylum Chordata; class Actinopteri; order Salmoniformes; family Salmonidae; genus Oncorhynchus; species Oncorhynchus masou. The sequence goes on along the minus strand of NC_088217.1, from coordinate 43,074,601 downwards.
CTAGCCTCAGTGCAGTGGGAAGCTGGGAGTAGGTGCTCTTATTCTCCATTGACTTTACAGTGTCCCAAAACTTTTTAGAATTTGTGCTACAGGATGCACATTTATGTTTGAAAAAGCTAGCCTTTGCTTTCCTAACTGACTGTATTTTGGTTCCTAACTTCCCTGAAAAGTTGCGTATCGCGGAGGCTATTCGATGCTAATGCAGCAGGCAACAGGATGTTTTGTTAGTTCTAACTTCTTTGAATGGATGACCAAAAAGCTCAAATTTAGTCTCGTCTGACCAGAGTACCTTTTTCCATATGTCTGGGGAATCTCCCACATGCATTTCTGCAAACACCAAATGTGTTTGTTTATTTTTTCTTTAAGCAATGGATTTTTCTGGCCCCTCTTCCATAAAGCCCAGCTCTGTGGAGCGTACAGCTTAAAGTGGTCCTATGGACAGATACTCCAATCTCCGCTGTTGAGCTTTGCAGCTCCTTCATGGTAATCTTTGGTCTCATGGTTGCCTCTCTGACTAACGCCCACCTTGCCTGGTCCGTGAGTTTTGGTGGGCGGCCCTCTCTTGGCAGGTTTGTTGTGGTGCCGTATTCTTTCAATTTTTTTAATAATGGATTTAATGGCGCTCCGTGGGATGTTCAAAGTTAAGGATATTTTTTTATTACCCAACCCTGATCTGTACTTCTCCACAACTTTGTCCCTGACCTGTTTGGAGAGCTCCTTGGTCTTCATAGTGTCCCTTGCTTAGTGGTGTTGCAGACTCTGGGGCCTTTCAGAACAGGACTTTATTAACTAATTATGTGAATTCTGAAGGTAATTGGTTGCACCAGATCTTATTTAGGGGCTTCATAGCAAAGGGGGTGAATACATATACACACACCACTTTTCTGTTTTTAAATTTTTTTTATTTATTGAAACATTTTTTTTTTAAATGTCACCTCACCAATTTGGACTATTTTGTGTATGTCCATTACACGAAATCCAAATAAAAAATATATTTAAATTACAGGATGTAATGCAACAAGATAGGAAAAATGCCAAGGGGGATGAATACTTTTGCAAGGCACTGTATTTAACCCAATTTTTGGGGTAGGCACAAAACTAACTTCATACTTAAAAAATAAACGGTACCGGATACCTTCAGACGAGTCCCATGACAGAAAAACATGAGTGTTCCCTTTGCTTGGTAAAGCTCCACCTTATCTCAGCTCACTGGTCACCATAACAACACCCACCCGTAGCACGCGCTCCAGCAGGTATATCTCACTGGTCATCCCCAAAACCAACTCCTCCTTGGGCTGCCTTTCCTTCCAGTTCTCTGCTGCCAATGACTGGAATGAATTGCAAAATTCGCTGAAGTTGGAGACTTATATCTCCCTCACTAACTTCAAGCATCAGCTGTCTGAGCAGCTTACCAATCGCTGCAGCTGTAAACAGCCCATCTGTAAATAGCCCATCCAATCTACCTTCCTCATCCCCATCGTTTTAATTTACTTTTTGGTCTTTTGCACACCTGTATTTCTACTTGCACATCATCTGCACATCTATCACTCCAGTGTCAATTTGCTAAATTGTAATTACTTCGCTGCTATGGCCTATTTATTGCCTTACCTCCTCACGCCATTTTCACACACTGTATATAGACTTTTTCTGCTGTATTATTGACTGTATGTTTGTTTATTCCATGTGTAAGTCTGTGTTGTTGTATGTGTTGCACTGCTTTGCTTTATCTTGGCCAGGTCGCAGTTATAAATGTGAACTTGTTCTCAACTAGCCTAATTGGTTAAATAAAGGTGAAATAAAAAAAATAAAAAATTGGGCATGATTTTGAAAGAAACACACCTGCCTATATAAGGTCCCACAGTTGAAAGTGCAAGTCAGAGCAGAAACCATACAATGAAGTCCAAGGAAGTGTTCCTGGAACTCTGAGACATAATTGTGATGAGGCATATATCTGGGGAAGGGTATAAAACAGTGTTGAACGTTTCCAAGAGCACAGGGGTCTCCGTCATTGGGAAATAAAAAAATGATGGAACTACTCAGACTCTGCCTCGAGCTGGCTGTCCGACCAAACTGTGCAACCGGGAAAGAAGGACACATTGACTTCTCTGACCGAATTACAGAGTTCCTTCACTCAGATGGAAGAACCTGCCGGAAGGACAGCAGTCTCTACAGCACTTCACCATTCTGGGCTTTATGGGAGAGTAGCCTGATGGAAGCGATTCCCGAGAAATAGGCAGATGACAGCATGCCTGGAGGGACATGATAGACTTTGAGAGCATAAGGCAAAATATTATGTGAGACAAAATGTTTACTCTTTGGCCTGAATGCAAAGCGCTATGTCTAGAGAAAACCAGGCACAGCTCATCACCCATCTAACACCATCTCTACCGTGAAGCATGGTGGTGACACTATCATGCTATGGGATGCTTTTCAGTGGAAGGGACTGGGAGACTGGTAAAAATAGATGGAACAACGAATGGAGCCAAATACAGGCAAATCCTTGATGAGAACCTGCTTCAGAGTGCAAACGACCTTAGACTGGGGGTTTACATTCCAACAGGACAATGACCCAAAGCATACAGCCAAAGCAACACTGGAATGGCTTCATACCAGGAATGTGAAAGTCCTTCAGTGGTCCAGCCAAAGCCCAGACTTGAATCCCTCATTGGTGTGAATTCTTATGTACTGTAAATGAGATATTTCTGGATTTAATTTTCAATATATTTACTAAAATATCAAAAGCCATGTTGCTTTCAAATTGTCATAACGGTATTGTGTGTAGATGGGTCAGAGAAATTATATTTAATCCATGTTGAATTCAGGCTGTAACAACAAAATGTGGAATAAGTCAAGTGGTATGAATAGTTTCTGAAGGCTCTGTAGGTCATGAGAAGAGGAGTGGACTTGGTGAACTCAAGTTGCCATTGTTTTGTTTGTGTTTTGGCTTCATTCTGGTTGTGGTGGGGAGGTCCTGGCTGTTGTTGTGTTTTGGTTAGTGTGGTGAGGTTTGTAACATTGGTCTCACCCAGTTGTAAGGTACACAGGCAGGGCTCGACAGGGCTCTGGGGCACTGCAGACAGATGGAAGCACTTTATGGCTTCACTAGACTGCAATTGGGCCTATTACCATAATTATAGCTTTAAAGCCTCAGCAATTTGTAGCAGGCATGCTCCGCCGAAACTGCCAAGGCTTTTGCCCTATGGAATCACGGCTCTGCATTTCCCCTCTTCGGTTTTCCCAAAGAGACTGTGTATATCACTATCAGGGTAATGGATTTGTGGAATTCCTTCATGTTGTACGGATTATTGTGCTTGCTCCCTCAGCTGTACAGAAAACCTCCCACTGCAGATGGCTTATGAGTAAATTAAGATAATCAGTTGGAGGAGAAGAGAAGGAAAAAATAGCAGAAAAAGATAAACAAAATATCAAAGAGGGGAAACATCAAAGAATAGTCTTTGAATTAGAGGTGGGTTGCCGTGGCAGCTGGAAGGCTTAGGGTAGAGACTTTCCTACAGGGGATCCTTCTCGACTACTGGAAATCTGCTCTAGAGAAATATGGCGGCTTCATGAGCATCAGAAGAGCCATGCAGTGAGCCCACCCCATCCCTGATCTTCTCTCTCCCCAGCCGTGTATGTTTAAGGAACCACCCTTGGGTTATTAAAAAGCCAGTTAATGTTGAATCAGAACCTCTTAACAACATAATTGCACTCTGATTAGATTCCATTACTATAGCCTATTAAAAATATATATTTGATAGTGCCTGAGAGAGGAGGGGAGAGGGAGAGAGAGAGAGGGAGAGAGTGTGTTTTTGGCCCCGTCCCAAACCAAATCTGCTATTAACATCAAGGCCTGTAGATCTTAACTAAATGATGGCTGCTCATATACAAACTGGCCTATTATTCACAGGGCTGTTTGGTTTAGGGCTGGCAGCCCAGCACTCCCTCCTGACCTGGCCTTTTCTTCAGGAGAAGTCATAAACACATCACACATTCAGCTCCACACAAACCTTACCGTTGGCCCCACTAATGTCTTAATCAATAAGACTATTCAGACAAGTTATGTTTCTCGGAAAGCTCTTATTTCTCCTTTTTCAGGTTTCTACTCTGGATTTATGTCCCCTTGCTAGTGTTCCTACCATCAGGCAAACCTGATTATGCAAGGAAGGGTAGGACTTTAAATCAGATAATGCAAAATCAGACATTTTTAACAGGCTAAGATAAATGGTTTAAGAAATGAAAAACACATTTGTCATTCAGCAATAGAGACACTTTTTGAAATGTGTGCATAGGAACAGACGGCTCCACCAGCCGAGCTCTCAGGTTCCCCCAGAACGGCAGCGTGTGATGGGCCATACTCAACCTGTCAAGCCCCTACTCTTCCACACATCTAGCATCACCAGTGGAATGTTTCTACTCGCTACACTAGTCCCTGCCTGAGAGAGAGAGAGAGAGAACAGAGAAAGAGAGAGAGAGAAAGTGAGAGAGAGAATGAACAAATAGAGGCGTAATGATGGATGGATGGATTGTCTTCTCCACTTTGTGCCACTTGGACAGACACCCTGTGTAGTTTCCCTCTTCCGCCTTCCCTTGTCTCTCTCGTCCCATCTTTCCCGTCACTGACATCTGTGGCAGCACAGGTGACACCCATAACCACCCATAACCACCCACCACCCCCCACCCACACCCCACCTGGTGCAGTTTTATGCCAGAGGTCTTGATTGGGTTGGATTGGGTTGGGTGAGGAGTTGGGGGAGGAGTGGAGAGAGGCTGAGAAGTCGTTTTAACAAGTGAGAGCAAAGAAGGACAAGCGAGAGCAAAGAGGATGGAGGGAGTAAAGACAGGAAAGGAGTGTGTGTGTGTGATGTGTGTGATATGCCCAGCAGTAATAGTTTTGCCCCTAATTATTTGTGAAATCACAGGGGAATCCTGTGGATTCCTACATCTGATTTGTCTCATTCTCCCCTGTTTCTATTGGAGGGGCTGAGAAGAAACCCCTCTCTCCTTTACTTGTCCCACAAGTCTTCCTTTCCCCCGGCCACAGACAGCCCACTCAGAACAGGCCTTCGCTGACATGTACATTCTCCCTCTCTCTATGTGGCTCTTATTCCCTCTGTCCTTTCCTCTGACTCACGTCCCCTCATTACATTTGTTACTAGGTGTATTTGCTGCATCTAGGGACCTGCTGTACACTCTTATACAAAAGGGTTCTTCGACTGTCCCCATAGGATATCCCATTTTGGTTCCAGGTAGAACTATTTTGGGTTCCATGTAGAACCATCTGTGTAAAAGGTTCTACATGGAACTCAAAAGGGTTCTACCTGGAATCGAAAAGGGTTCTTCAAAGGGTTCTCCAATGGGGACAACCAAAGAACCCTTTTAGGTTCTAGATAGAACCTTTATTTTCTAAGAGTGTACTGTAGCAGTGGGGTTCACTGCTGGATATGTACCATCTCTATGGCTTCTGTTGTTCCTCCCCTCCTCCAGTCCCCTTAACCCATGTAGTAGACATAGACAGGTCAGTCAGACAGTTAGTCATGGGTGAAGGTGGGACCTGTTATAGCAGTAGGCTCCAGAGGCAGGGATGTGCCAGGCTCAGACTGGGGACCTGTTATAGCAGTAGGCTCCAGAGGCAGGTATGTGCCAGGCTCAGACTGGGGACCTGTTATAGCAGTAGCAGTGGGTACAGGTTTCAGTGGGCACAGTGCTATGTGTGCCAGGCTGTGGGCAGTGCAGCATGGTAAGAGTCCTGTTCTGTGTTTTTACAGGTTCAGTTGGCCACTGAGGAACAGTCTGAGACTTCTCTCTGAGCCAGCATCCAGCAGGCCTTACCCTGTCCCAACCAATATTGCCCTGGCCTGGCCTTGGCTCTGCAAAACACAGCTCTTTCATTCTGCCAACCAACCAGCCACGGAAATAACTTTTCATCTGCAACAGGAGGAAACTAATGTGACAAGCTCCAACACCGCCATATCCCATCAACACCACTCCTCCCCTCCTTCCCTACTTGTCTCTCCCCCCATGCCTCAGTCCTGTCTGGGCTTGTGCAACAGGCGTGCAAGGCCAGGGTGAGGGAGAGAAGGGAAATGAACTACTTTGGGGGATCATATATGGCTTTTTATAGAGGCTATGAACATGCTACACTGTGTGTGTGTTTTAGCACTTGTCAGAAACATGCACTGGTCTAACGACCAGCTAACATTACATCAATGAAAGCCAAAGTGACCTCACCCCTAACTTTATAACCCCTGCTAAAACACGTTTATGGCAAATGTTATGACACATTATGCAGCATCTTCACACAAGAGCCACGTCAAACCAACTGAAGTGTTACAGAGTACAAAGTAGTACGGAACAGTCTGTCTTATCCAAGGACACAGAGAGGGCGGGGAGGCTGGGGGGTGCACCTGAACTCACAACACCCCCACTAACATAACACAGAGAGACACTAACCAGTCAGGGCAGTCAGACAAACACAGGAGCTAGCAGAGTAAACGCCTGGAGAGAAACCCAGGACAGGACAAGCAGAGCAGAGCCCCGCACACAGAGCCCAGCGCACAGAGCCCAGCGCTAGGCTAACACAATGACACTAGCCTTCTGTTCCTGCTCTCTCGGAGAGAGATGAGAGGCCTGTCTGCTCTGTCCGATCCAATGGAAACTACTCTGGCCTGTCCAGATGTATTACAGCTGACATTAAATTATCCACACAAACATGTCCACGGAACACTGTCCATTCAACACTGGGCTGTGGGGAACACAGAGGGAATGTGCGTGTCACCACTGTCCCCGAGTAACCCTACTCTGTTCCATTCTTCATGGGAGTGCATCTCTGCTGAGCTTTGACTACATTAAGGAACTGCAGTTCACTGTGGGGCTTTCCATCTGAGGCATCACTCAGTACAGACAGACAGACAGACAGACAGACAGACAGACAGACAGACAGACAGACAGACAGACAGACAGACAGACAGGCAGACAGACAGACAGGCAGACAGGCAGACAGACAGGCAGACAGACAGACACATCCAGGGGATTAGTGACGAATGCTTCTACTCCAGCGCATAACTTACACACACATATACACAAAATGACTGCAGTGAAAACATTTCTGTTCTCTAATGACAAATACATAAAAGCTCTCCTATGGCCTCCCTATGCACTATTACCAGAATTGACATCAATCTAATATTTGGCTACATTTCATGATTCAATAGGATACATTGAGACTCTCAAAACATGTGTTTCCCCAATACAGGCCCATCCCCATTCCTGGACCAGATGCACTTCTCCTCCAGCTCCACTGTCACAATGAGGCCCACGCCTCACTAAACACACACTGTCTGTCTCAGTCTGTCAGTAGCACCCCTCTCCTCCCATCCATGGCTGCTCTTCTTTATGCACAGCCTGAAGAGTTGTTACCCAACTCATCTCCCCCTCTACCCAAACCCAGGCCAAGTTGGAGGCCCTGTATGCTGAAGGTTCCAAGGATGTCCCCATTAAGAGGAGAGGAGGGGGAGAAGAGTTGCAAAAACCCCTTAACCCCCTCAGTGTGCCTCTGTCTGACTGACTATCCTCTAGTCTATGCTAAATAGCAACTGGTGTCAGTTAACAGGGACATATGGGCCACTGAAGAGCAGTGAGGGAGAGGAGCTGACTGACGCTTGGCCACGTAAATGACATACATGTAAATGTCATAGGAGGCTTCCAATAACCGTTTCTGAATGCACGGGGACGTTCACCATTGCTTTAAGCACTGTATGGAGAATTAGTATGGATTTGACTAGCTGGGAATGCGTTGCAGACTTCTTTGGCTTCATTTTCGCCAGTGAAAAGAAGCTTTACTAGCCTAACCCTCACCAAGGATACTGTAGACTCTATGTTAATAAAACACACTGGATACTACTTTATCCTCATGGTATCCATGCAAATCTGATACATTTGGGCTCTTGAACTGGCATAAAATCACATGAATGCACCCACATTACGATCAAGGTTAAATGCAAATCAGTCAATTAAAGTGAATTTAACTCAACCCAACTTAGTAGTTTGGAACTGAAGCTGTCGTTTCAACAGGCGGGTCATAGGCAAGAGATAGTGCCATTATGGGTCTCTTACCCTTTAACACAAGTAGTGGAATTAACAGTAGCAGTCAAAAGTTTGGACACACCTCATTCAAGGGTTTTTCTTTATTTTCACTATTTTCTATATTGTAGAATAATAGTGAAGACATCAAAACTATGAAATAACACATATGGAATAACAATGTAGTAACCAAAAATGTGTTAAACAAGTCAAATATATTTGATATTTGATATTCTACAAAGTAGCCACCCGTGGCCTTGATAACAGATTTGCACACTCTTGGCATTCTCTCCACCCGCTTCATGAGGTAGTCAACTGGAATGCATTTCAATCAACAGATGTTCTTTGTTAAAAGTTAATTTGTGAAATGTCTTTCCTTCTTAATTCATTTGAGCCAATCAGTTGTGTTTTGACAGGGTAGGGGTGGTATACAGAAGATATCCCTATTTGGTAAAAGACCAAGTCCATATTATGGCAAGAACAGCTCAAATAAGCAAAGAGAAACAACAGGCCATCATTACTTTAAGACATGAACGTCAGTCATTCTGGAAAATTTCAAGAACTTTTAAAGTTTCTTCAAGTGCAGTCGCAAAAACCATCAAGCGCTATGATGAAACTGGCTCTCATGAGGACCGCCAAAGGAAAACAAGACCCAGAGTTCTGCTGCAGAGGATACGTTCATTCAAATTAACTGCACCTCAGATTGCAGCCCAAATAAATGCTTCACAGAGTTCAAGTAACTGTTCAGAGGAGTGAATCAGTGAATCAGGCCGTCATGGTCGAATTGCTGCAAAGAAACCACTACTAAAGGACAATAATAAGGAGAAGAGACTTGCTTGGGTCAAGAAACATGAACAATGGTCATTAGACCGGTGGAAATCTGTCCGTTGGTCTGATGAGTCCAAGTGTGCGATTTTTGGTTCCAACTGCCGCGTCTTTGTGAGACGCAGAGTAGGTGTGGTTCCCACCCTGAAGCTTGGAGGAGGAGATGTGATGGTGTGGGGGTGCCTCACTGTCTGTGATTTATTTAGAATTCAAGGCATACTTAACCAGCATGGCTACCACAGCATTCTGCAGCAATACACCATCCCATCTGGTTTGCTCATTGTGGGACTATCATTTGTTTTTAAACAGGACAATGACCCAAAACACCTCCAGGCAGTGTAAGGGCTTCTGGACCAAGGAGTGTAATGGAGTGCTGCATCAGATGACCTGGCCTCCACAATCACCTGACCTCAACTCAATTGAGATGGTTTGGGATGAGTTGGACCGCAGAGTGAAGGAAAAGCAGCCAACAAGTGCTCAGCATATGTGGGAACTCCTTCAAGACTGTTGGAAGAGCATTCCTCCTGAAGCTGGCTGAAAGAATGCAAAGAGTGTGCAAAGCTGTCTTCAAGGCAAATGGGGCTACTTTGAAGAATCTAAAATCTCTAATATATCATCATAATACATCATAGTTTTGATGTCTTAACTATTATTCTACAATGTAGAAAATAGTGAAAATTAAAGAAAAACCTGTGAATGAGTAGGCGTGTCCAATCTTTTGACTGGTACTGTATGTTGACTGGAACACACATACTTTATAAGGCTTGATATTGGGAAGTGGACTGAAACCTGGGCATCACTCTTGGTCCTATGTCTGTTGTGCAGGGAAAACAACTCAACTCAGAGCTTGTCCTGTCTCCTCCTCTCTCATCCTGGCTTGCTCTCTCCTCTCTCCCCAATCTCCTTCTTCTTTTCTACCTCCTCCTCTCCAGAGGTGGAAAAAGTACCTAATTGTCATACTTGAGTAAAAGTATAGATACCCTAATAGAAAGTTATTCAAGTAAAAGTGTAAGTCAGCCGGTAAAGTACTACTTGAGAAAAAGTCTAAAAGTATTAGGTTTTAAATATACTTACATATCAAAGTAAATGTAATTGCTGAAATATGCTGAAGTTTCAAAAGTAAAAGTACAAGTATAAATAATACCATTTTCTTGTTTTTAAAATGTATGGACACCCAGGATCACACTCCCACACTCAGACATGCCTTACAGACAGCCAGGATCACACTCCCACACTCAGACATGCCTTACAGACAGCCAGGATCACACTCCCACACTCAGACATGCCTTACAGACAGCCAGGATCACACTCCCACACTCAGACATGACTTACAGATAGCCAGGATCACACTCCCACACTCAGACATGCCTTACAGACAGCCAGGATCACACTCCCACACTCAGACATGCCTTACAGACAGCCAGGATCACACTCCCACACTCAGACATGACTTACAGATAGCCAGGATCACACTCCCACACTCAGACATGACTTACAGATAGCCAGGATCACACTCCAACACTCAGACATGACTTACAGATAGCCAGGATCACACTCCAACACTCAGACATGACTTACAGATAGCCAGGGTCACACTCCCACACTCAGACATGACTTACAGATAGCCAGGATCACACTCCCACACTCAGACATGACTTACAGATAGCCAGGATCACACTCCCACACTCAGACATGACTTACAGACATCCAGGATCACACTCCCACACTCAGACATGACTTACAGATAGCCAGGGTCACACTCCCACACTCAGACATGACTTACAGATAGCCAGGATCACACTCCAACACTCAGACATGACTTACAGATAGCCAGGATCACACTCCAACACTCAGACATGACTTACAGATAGCCAGGGTCACACTCCCACACTCAGACATGACTTACAGATAGCCAGGATCACACTCCCACACTCAGACATGACTTACAGATAGCCAGGATCACACTCCCACACTCAGACATGACTTACAGACATCCAGGATCACACTCCCACACTCAGACATGACTTACAGATAGCCAGGGTCACACTCCCACACTCAGACATGACTTACAGATAGCCAGGATTACACTCCCACACTCAGACATGACTTACAGACAGCCAGGGTCACACTCCCACACTCAGACATGACTTACAGACAGCCAGGATCACACTCCCACACTCAGACATGACTTACAGACAGCCAGGATCACACTCCCACACTCAGACATGACTTACAGATAGCCAGGTTCACACTCCCACACTCAAGACACTATTTACAAAAGATGCCTTTGTGTTTAGTGAGTGCACCAGGCCAGAGGCAGTAGGGATGACCACGTGTTATCTTAATATGTACTTGAATTGGATCATTTTCCTGTCCTGCTAAGAATTCAAAATGTAACTCGTACTTTTGGTTGTCAGGGAAAATCTATGTAAAAAGTACAATATTTTATTTAGGAATGTAGTGAAGTTAAAGTAAAGGTTGTCAAAAATATAAATAGTAAAGTAAAGTACAGATACCCCCCAAAAAACTTAAGTAGTACTTAAAAGTATGTTTACTTAAGTACTTTACACTACTGCTCCTCTCTTATTCCCTCTTTACTTCTGGCTTGCTCCTCGCCTCTCCCTCTACCCCCCGTATCCCCAGTGTGTGTTAGCACCAGGTGGGGTGGCTTATGTCCATGTCTCTGGTCCTCAGAGTGCAGTGTCCTCAGCCCCAACCCAACCCACAGCTCCCATCAATCTGCTTTCTGTCTGGCCTGTCACACATACCGGTACTCAAGAGTTATGGCCCAACTCTCTCTGTCTTTCTCTCTTACTCTCTGTGTCTGTCTCCCTCTTTGTGTCTGTATCGGTCTCTCTCTCTGTTACTCATGCACTCTCTCACACTCTCCACTGCTCTCTCCCTCTCTTTCTCCCTCTTTCGTTCCACCTCCCTCTCTCTGCTACAGGCCTCACTGCTCAGGGGGTCAGACAGCTGCACAGGCCCCAGTCCCAAGGGCAGGCCCTTCTCCCCCTCTCATGGTCTCTCCTCTCTTCTTCTCCTCCTCTCCTCCTGTCCTCTGGGCCCCTGATGCTCATCTGTTCTGAGACACAACACTGAAACCGAGCCCTGTAAGTGTGGAGCACTTACTGACGGTCTGAGTCAATCGACCAATAACTCTACCCCTATCTACAGCAAAAACAATCAATCAAACCAGTGCCTTCTCTTTTTTCTACAGTTCTTTTATTTTCAGACCTGTGCCACAAGTGAAAGACTGTGCCAACTGAGGCAACCTGTGTGGAATTCTTCAGGAATGTGGCTTCAGTAAACTTTCTATATTCCTGGCCTTCTACCATCCAACCTCCCCTCCATCCTCTCTCTCTGCCTTTCCCAAAGCAGCATATAATCCTCTGCACCTGCAAAAGCTCCACACACTGCAGCCTGCCAAAAAAAGGGTGTGTGACCTTGCCTCCATGACCACTGAGGCTGAGAGCGAGAGAGAGAGAGCGAGAGAGAGAGAGCGAGAGAGAGAGAGCGAGAGAGAGAGCGAGAGAGAGAGAGAGAGAGAGAGAGAGAGAGAGAGAGAGCGAGAGAGAGAGAGAGAGAGAGAGCGAGAGAGAGAGCGAGAGAGAGCGAGAGAGAGAGAGAGCGAGAGAGAGAGAGAGAGTGAGAGAGCGAGAGAGAGAGAGCGAGAGAGAGAGAGAGAGAGAGAGAGAGAGAGAGCGAGAGAGAGAGAGCGAGAGAGAGAGCGAGCGAGAGAGAGCGAGAGCGAGAGAGCGAGAGAGCGAGAGAGCGAGAGAGCGAGAGAGCAAGAGAGAGTGAGAGAGAGCGAGAGAGAGAGAGAGAGTGAAGAGCGAGAGAGAGCGAGAGAGAGAGAGAGAGTGAGAGAGCGAGAGCGAGCGAGAGAGCGAGAGAGAGATAGCGAGAGAGAGCGAGAGAGCGAGAGAGAGAGCGAGAGAGAGAGCGAGAGAGAGAGAGCGAGAGAGAGAGAGAGAGAGAGAGAGAGAGAGAGCGAGAGAGAGAGAGAGAGAGAGAGAGAGAGAGAGAGAGAGAGAGAGCAGCAAATGAAGGAGAAAGAGTTAAAGAAAGAGAGGGTTGGTTGTAAGAGTTATCAGGCACATGAAAAACATCTCAAACCTCATCGGAATCGGCCTGCGGCTGGGAACCAAACGGCGCAGCTATTTTTGTGTACTCTTCTCCGTCTTTGGAGTGATGTAATTCACTCTTTTCCCAAGCACATTACAGGACAAGAAAGACAGGGGGAAGGAGAAAGGGGAAGACATGAAAGTCCCAGAGACGAGGACTGCAGTAAAGGTCCCCAGAATTCCTCAGCTCAGCAGAAAAGGCCTGGCTGATGAAGTTATACTGTTCTCATAATATGAGAACATAATCATTTATTTGGAGAAGAGAAGCTAAGCACTTATATTATCATGTTAATGGAGGTTAAGTCTCATCCAAGTTGAGAGGGAACAGAATGGAGCCAGCTGAAGAGAACTGTCTGGAGTCAATGCTATCTTGCCAGAGTTACGAAATAACATTTGTTCAATATTCACCATGGAGCTTATGGATTTGGATGAGCTCAGGCCTCTGTGTTCCATATTTCTGTGTTGATGCTCAAATAGTGTAACATGAGGCGCTAGCTGGGCCAACGGCCTATAAAACAGGTTGAACTGGAACCTAACTAATACCTCACCCCTAGCTAATTACACAATACCTCACCCCTAGCTAATTACACAATACCTCACCCCTAGCTAATTACACAATACCTCACCCCTAGCTAATTACACAATACCTCACCCCTAGCTAATTACACAATACCTCACCCCTAGCTAATTGCACAATACCTCACCCCTAGCTAATTACACAATACCTCACCCCTAGCTAATTACACAATACCTCACCCCTAGCTAATTGCACAATACCTCACCCCTAGCTAATTACACAATACCTCACCCCTAGCTAATTACACAATACCTCACCCCTAGCTAATTACACAATACCTCACCCCTAGCTAATTACACAATACCTCATCCCTAGCTAATTACACAATACCTCACCCCTAGCTAATTACACAATACCTCACCCCTAGCTAATTACACAATACCTCACCCCTACCTAATTACACAATACCTCACCCCGAGCTAATAACACAATACCTCACCCCTAGCTAATTACACAATACCTCACCCCTAGCTAATTACACAATACCTCACCCCTAGCTAATTATACAATACCTCACCTCTAGGTAATTACACAATACCTCACCCCTAGCTAATTACACAATACCTCACCCCTAGCTAATTACACAATACCTCACCCCTAGCTAATTACACAATACCTCACCCCTAGCTAATTACACAATACCTCACCCCTAGCTAATTACACAATACCTCACCCCTAGCTAATTATACAATACCTCACCTCTAGCCAATTACACAATGCCTCACCCCTAGCTAATTACACAATACCTCACCCCTAGCTAATTACACAATACCTCACCCCTAGCTAATTACACAATACCTCACCCCTAGCAAATTACACAATACCTCACCCCTAGCTAATTACACAACCTTTACTTGTCTTCTTTGGGGTTGCTGTAAAACAACAATCATTCCCTCCTCAACGCTGGTGGGCTGAATGCTGTTGGATTGTGTTGGATTCTGGTGTAGAGTTCTGGTTGTCGTTGGGCTGCAGGTTCTGCCCGAGGACAACAGATAATTCCTGGTCCTTCTTGAAAACACATTGTGATAGTTTGGTTGCTCTAGAATAAATGAAGCAGGGATGATTGCTGCAATTGAGGAACAGCATGGAATAATTACAAATATGAATTCCCATGCAAACTTAATCTCTAGCATACATGTCCTCTTTATAACACGTACACGTACACACACACACACACACACACACACACACACACACACACACACACACACACACACACACACACACACACACACACACACACACACACACACACACACACACACACACACACACACACACACACACACACACACACACACACATAAGTACACACATACAGTACACACTCAAATCAAATACACACACAAGTACAGAAACCCCAAAACACCCTTTCACAGTGTGGAGAGCTGGGAGAGCTGTCAGGTACAGTATATGGTTGGGGTGCGTCATGTGTATTCCATTAGGTTGCAGATTAAAAGGGAGACTTTGTTTTTCACATCAAAGGCCTGTATGTGTGGTGGGAAGCCTCTCAACTCTCTCTCTTCTCCTTCATGAATAACGATTAGAGGTAAATCTGCCTGGTCATGGAGAAAATGGAGAATAGACCTACCTCATTCTCATTCTCCTCTATGTGTGTGTGTGAGTGTGCGCTCGTGTGTGTGTGTGGTGCTTAGACTTATGTGGTGTGTTTCAGTCTCATGGTTTTAGTAATGATTACATACTATGTCAGTGATAGTAAGCTGTGTTGGTTTGGTGGGCCATGGGAGGTAGACACGGCATGTGTGTGTTGGTGATTTTTTGGTGGTCAGAGGCTCAAACCATCAAAGTGAACACTGTCACATTCACCTATAATATCAGTTGAACAGTAACACAACTATGAGAATCTCAGTTGAACAGCAGGGTGTCAGTGCAGTCCAACAGTGTGGGTTTGGTGATTGCTCTGGTTAATTTGTTGAGTGAATTCGATTTACAGGGGGCTAAACCCTAACTTGGAAAATGTGTGCAAGTTTGACCGAAAATCATGCAATGATGTCAGTGAGATATTAGCATGAAAGTTTGAGCTGTGTGTACATTTCTCAGTATAGATTGATCCCAAAGTGTGCAAGTGGAATGAATCCCGGCTCTGCAGATCTGTACTGTGTGCTGGTTGGGTGATGTGTGAGGAGCTATTGGAGTCTGCTGACAGCTGTTCTGTGCTGGCTGTGCTGCTGGCTCCGTATGAAACAGAAATAAAAGGCTGTAACACAGCACATTTCTACCCCCGGAGCAGATGTGGAGCTCAGGGTGAGAATGCCACACACAGACACACACATAGAAACTCACATAGTCTCATGACTCTCCCAACAGCCAAAAAATACCTATAAATGTTAGCTAGCTATTCATTTTATTTTTTCTTGAGTTTCACTCTATTGTCCACTCTACGCTTTTGTGTTGTTTTTTTTCAGGCCAGGGATCTCAAGGAGAGACTGCAATTTACCCAGGCTGTTAGAGGAAAGGAGAGGGGTGAGAGGCAAGAAGAGATAAGAGAGGATGGGAGAGGAGAGCGAAAAGGTGGAGAAGGGCCAGATTCCAGAGCTGGCCTGTCCAGTAGAACTCTTCCCTGACAACTGTATGCAGATGGCCTGGAGTGCAGGCCGTTGAGAGGGTGACAAAGAGGGACTTGTGATACGTCTTACTCTGGAGGACTTCCGTCCCCTGCTCCCCCCACAGCTGTGTGGCCAACTGTCCTCCCTCCCTCCCCTCCTGATCCGTCCACGCTGTGCTGCCCGTTTGGGCCTCATGTTAAAGGAATGTTCTGAAGCCCACACCCGGAGACATGATGTCACCCTCACTAATGCTGTCTTTTCAAAGAGAAATGGCTTTTGTGTGTCCAGGGCCAGACAATGGAGAGAAGGAGGAAGAGAGAGAGAGGGAGAGAGAGACGGTTGACCATGCTAGAAGTGGATGACTAATTGCAGCTCCATTTGATTGTAGCCGTGGTGAACCCATTAAACGAGGGTGTAATTTCCTATTTTGTATTGTCCAGGAGATATGGCCTAGTTGGGCCGACTCAGCTGTAAATGTGTCAGAACATAAGCAGCCTATTATGACTTTACTGCACCATCATTACAGGGACAAATTACAGCACAAAGAGACAAGAGAGGAGGATTACATACATTTACATACTCCCAGTGGAACTGGACCAGAGAGAATGGGATCGGAAAATGAAGAACAACAGAAATGTGATAAATACAGCCTGTCATTATCAATCAATATGTCATATTTCTAACAACCCTTTCAGATAATCTGGAAGACAAGGAAATGCCAGACCAAAAGCCTATCAAACACCTTGGTAAGAAGAATAAGACTATTCTTGTCAACTAAATGAACAATGTCCCTTCCTTTGGAGTTGTGACTTTTCAGTGGCTTTACATGGTCAAAGGTCACAATGATTCTCATGGTGCAATCCATAACACAAGACATTGGAAAAGTGAATGAGGAGCCATGCCAGTACTCCCGCTGTCCTGAGGTAGGGTTGAGAGATTGAGAGATGGAGAGATGGAGGTAGGGTGGAGAGATGGAGGGGTAGAGAGATGGAGGGGTAGAGAGATGGAGGTAGGGTGGAGAGATGGAGGGGTGGAGAGATGGAGGTAGGATGGAGAGATGGAGGTAGGGTGGAGAGATGGAGGGGTAGAGACATAGAGGTAGGGTGGAGAGAGGTAGGGTGGATAGATGGATGGGTAGAGAGATGGAGGTAGGCTGGAGAGATGGAGGGGTAGAGAGATGGAGGTAGGCTGGAGAGATGGAGGGGTAGAGAGATGGAGGGGTAGAGAGATGGAGGGGTAGAGACATAGAGGTAGGGTGGAGAGAGGTAGGGTGGATAGATGGATGGGTAGAGAGATGGAGGTAGGCTGGAGAGATGGAGGGGTAGAGAGATGGAGGGGTAGAGAGATGGAGAGGTAGAGAGATGGAGGGGTAGAGAGATAGAGGTAGTGTGGAGAGATAGAGGGGTAGAGAGATAGATGTAGGGTGGAGAGATAGAGGGGTAGAGAGATGGAGGGGTAGAGAGATAGAGGTAGGGTGGAGAGAGGTAGGGTGGATAGATGGAGGGGTAGAGAGATGGAGGGGTAGAGAGATGTAGGTCGGGTGGAGGGAGGTATGATGATAGATGGAGGGGTAGAGAGATGGAGGGGTAGAGAGATGGATGGGTTAGAGAGAGTGAGGGGTAGAGAGATGGAGGGGTAGAGAGATGGAGGTAGGGTGGAGAGATGAAGGAGTAGAGAGATAGAGGTCGGGCTGTGAGATGGAGGGGTGGAGAGTTGGAGGTAGGGTGGAGAGATGGAGGGGTAGAGAGGCGGAGGGTTAGAGAGATGGAGGTAGGGTGGAGAGATGGAGGAGTAGAGAGATGGAGGTAGGGCTGTGAGATGGAGGGGTGGAGAGATGGAGGTAGGGTGGCAGAGATGGAGTGGGGGAGATGGAGGTAGGGTGGAGAGATGGAGTGGGGGAGATGGCGGTAGGGTGGAGAGATGGAGTGGGGGAGATGGAGTTAGGGTTGAGAGATGTTGGTAGGGTGGAGAGATGGAGTGGGTGAGATGGAGGTAGGATGGAGAGATGGTGTGGGGGAGATGGAGGTAGGGTGGAGAGATGGAGGTAGGGTGGAGAGATGGAGAGATGGAGGTAGGGTGGAGAGATGGAGGGGTAGATAGATGTAGGTAGAAAAAGTGTATAGCCAGTCCCTGGTTCCTGAGGATCCTCTACCATAATCCCTCTCTCATTCTCTCTTCTTCTACTCCTCTTTCTCTCACATGCACACACACTCTCTCCCTCTATCTGCCGTTTCTCCCCCTGTAGCGATGATTCATAAATGAGAGGGCTGTGGTCTGGAGCTCAGGGACTGATGAAAGAACAGGAAAGTGACAGAGGGCTGCAACTGGAAGCGCACCATCAGCTAACACAGGAAGTTACAGGGAGAGGAAG